>NC_050450.1:46003740-46267554 GCF_903995425.1 Onychomys torridus
AACCAAGAAGATGACTCTGTGAGTAAAGATGCCTACTGTTAAGTCTGACAACTGAGTTCTATCCCTGGAACCCACATGGTAGAAGAGAGTATGCCTATAATAAGTTGTCCTCTGACCTCCACTCATGCGCACACATAATAAATGAATAAATAAATATCTTTAAAAAGTAATTACTGCTTTAAATTAAAGCATAGAGTAGTGGCACGTACTGAATCACAGTACCTGTGAGTTGATGACTAGCCTGATCTACATAGCGAGTTCCAGGCCAGCCTGGACTACATAGTGAAATCTTGTCTCAAATTAATTAATTATGGTTGGGGATTTAGCTCAAGTGGTAGAGTGCTTGCCTAAAAAAAAAAAATTAATTAATTAGCTAATTAAGATAAAAAAGTCAAGTCTGGTGGGGCACTATTGGTGCACACCTTTAACCCCCAAACTTGGGAGGCAGAGGTAGGCAGATCTCAGTGAGTTCAAGGCCAGTCTGGTCTACAAAGTGAGTTCAAGGACAGCCAGGAATGTTACACAGAAAAACCCTGTCTCAGAAAAAAAAAAAAAAAAAAAGTCAAGTCTGAGGGTGTAGGTCAATTGGCAGAGTGTTTGCTTAGCATGCATAAGACCCTGGTTCAACCACCTACACTGCATAAACCAGGCATGCTGGGACATCCCTATAATGCTAGCATTTGGGAGGTAGGGACAGGAGGGTCCTGAGTTTGAGGTCCTCCTTGCAGGAGATGGTTGAAACCCTGTTAAGAAAAAGAAAAGCCGAAAAGCCTAAGAGGAACACTGTTTAGTGGTTCTTTTCCTTACTGGGGCCTAGAAATGGAGCCTAGTCTCTTCCCTTTTCTAAAAAAGATTTGCTTTATTTTTAATAATGTGCATGTGTGAAGTTCCCTAAGGACACCAGAAGAGGGCATCAGGTGCCCCAGAGCTGGAGTTACAGGAGGTTGTGAGTTGCCTGACATGGATGCTGGGAACTAATCTCACATCCTTTGATTTTATTTATTTGTTTGTTTGTTTGTTTATTATGGTATACAGAAGAGGGTGCCAGATCTCATTACAGATGATTGTGAGCCACCATGTGGTTGCTGGGATTTGAACTCAGGTCCTCTGGAAGAGTTGGTGCTCTTAACCTCTCAGCCATCTCTCCAGCCCTGTTTGTTGTTGTTGTTTTAGTTAGATAAGATCTCTTACAGCCCAGGCTGGCCTCCAACTTGCTAGGATGACCTTGAACTCCCAATCCTCTGCCTCTACCTCCCCAGTCCCAGTACTGGAATTGAAGGAAACATACCCAGTGTGTGTGTGTGTGTGTGTGTGTGTGTGTGTGTGTGTGTGTGTGTGTGTTTGTGTGTGTGTGTGTGTGTTCGAGACAGGGCTTCTCTGTGTAACAGCCTGGGCTGTTGTGGAACTAACTCCCTTTCTAGACCAGACTAAAACTCTCAGAAATCCACCTGCCTCTGCCTCCTGAGTGCTGGGATTAAAGACGTGCCACCAAGCCTGGCTAAAACGTACCCATCTTAAGAGCACATGTTGTGTGACAAAACTTCCTGGGGAGATGCAATGCACATGTCTACTCACCCTAGATGGGGAGCGAGACAGACCAAGGTACAGATACCACCAAAGTCCATCTTGGTAAACCAGTGAGTTTTAGTGGGGTTACTTACAGGAGTATGAGGGAGGGGTTACTTACAGGACCAGAAATGACTCAATGACAGCTGCCTCACCAAAGCCTACCCCATCATGGGTGACAGCTCACAAAGCTGGAAACCTGGAGCACACTGTGCAGCCTGCAGGCAGCTCAACAGGCTGGGGGTCTCCTTTCCAACTGCCTTAATTGGTCTAAACCTCCTCCAGGAGGCTAGTCCGGTCTCAGAGTCTTTGCAGCTTTGCTTGTCTGAGAGGGACTCTCGGCATTTAGAACTTACTCTGGCAGGGGGCAGGGCTAATAAATCTGATCAGTTTCAGGAACTTCCTGAAGCTAGTCTAAGTTGTTCCTGCTTTAGAAGCTTCCCGCAGAACAGAATGTTTTCATCACTGAGGAAACTGTTCCACAGCAGCCCAGCATGATAAATTTTGAACAAGTTTGCCACTGTGTTATCACTGCTCTAGGGAGCTGCAGAACTTTATCTTTTGACCGTCCACCTCAGGCCCACTTCTGTCCCCGAGTATCTTTCTGCCTTGTCCAAAATATCACAGGAGTCTTACCGCAGGTGACAAGGGGTGAGGCTGGTCTTGCAGTGTTATAGGACCAACAGTTCACAGATTCTGTTAAACTTTAATTTATTATCAATTATTATTATTATATTGAATGAAAATGAGGACACAACGCTCCTAGGTATGGTTGAGAAGGGTTTTATTGTAGATATGAGGGGGAGTCCAGCCAGAGGCATCTGAAAGGGTTCAGACTGAACCAGGCCATGGGAGGAGGCAAAGAGGGAGAGAGCGAGAAAGGAAGAGAAGAGAGAGAGGAGAGAAGAGAGGGCCCTTGGACCAAGAGAGGAGCCAAGAGTCAAGAGGCCAAGAGAGTGCATTGCAGAAACAGAAGGTTTTTCTAGGAAGGAGAAGCAGGCAGGGGGGTGTGTTGAAGACAAGCCCCTGGGCTCCAGAGGTTTGGGGTGGAGGTCGGGGTGAGAAGTGCTGGGGGAACCACAGGACTGAGTGACACGTCCCAGGTTTCCTTGGGACCTAACAATAATTATTATTGGTTTTCTGAGGCAGGATTTCTCTGTGTAGTTCTGGCTGTCCTGGAACTCACTCTGCTGTCCAGGCTGACCTCAAACTCACAGAGATCCACCTGCCTCTGCCTCCTGAGTGTTTGGATCAAAAGCGTACACCACCACACATGGCATCATCATTATTTTACAGTTCATTTAATAAACTCTGATATATATATCCAACCCCTTGGTTCTTTTCCTCCAGAAAACTCTGACTAAAACACCCTGTCTCAAAAAACAAATAGGCAGCTCTTCTCTGAGAAACCCACACCATATTCTCACACTCATGGCTGTGGTGTATTCTTTCCCAGAGCAACTCTATTTATTATATACCTCTGAGCTTAAATCTATCTCTAAAAGCTCCTCTCAATAAACTTCAATGTGGCTTCAAAATAAATAAATAAGCCCGGCAGTGGTGGCACACGCCTTTAATCCCAGCAGAGAAACCTTGACTTGAAAACCCAAATTAAAAAATAAATAAATAACTGGGGGGTGGGGAGGTAGGGGGGGGGGGGGGATGGTAGCGCACTCCTGTAATCCCAGTACTTGGGAGGCAGAGGCAGGTGGATCTCCGTGAGTTCAAGGCCAGCCTGGTCTACAAAGCAAGTCCCAGGAAAGGCACAAAGCTACAGAGAAACCCTGTCTTGAACCCCCCCCCATAAATAAAATAAACAATAAACTTCAATGCTGTTTCCAAATAAATAATCCTGGCAAGATGGCTTAGCAGGTGAAGGCACTTGCTGCCAAGCCTAATGACCTAAGTTTGATCCTCAGAACACACCGTGGTAAATGGACAGAACCAACTTCTGCAAGTCATTCTCTGAGCACTTCATGCACATGCGCAAGCGGGCACACACTACAATAAATAAATGAACAAATAAATCAGGAATAAATTAGACAGTGAGCAGCGTCGACAACACAGGTCAGAGATGACCTGAACCAGAAATTTGCTCCTGGTGACTCCGGTACGATGTTCCATGTTGGTATGGTGTTCTATGTTGCGACTCCAAGCCTCCCTCTGCTTCATCCCCCCCTTGCCTTCCCCATGCATGTCAATCACATCAGCCTCTGCCGAGGAACATGCGTGACTGCATGCAGGGTGTTCTCTGAGTCCAGGACAATCTCCATGTGATCACACCTGAAAATGAGAGTTTTCCCCAAATCACTTCTGGTTCCAGGAAGTAGGGCTGATGTCATTTCTCAGCCCTAATTCAGGTGACAGGGCGTATGCTCCTGGGTACTTGATTTAAACTCTGTGTGTGTGTGTGTGTGTGTGTGTGTGTGTGTGTGTGTGTGAGAGAGAGAGAGAGAGAGACAGAGAGACAGAGAGAGACAGAGACAGAGACAGAGACAGAGACAGAGAAGCTCTCTCTAAAGAAGAGATGCTGTCCCAAGATGGAAACAGATGAGCAGGTTTTAGCATGGAGAAGAGTATCCATGGGAGTGGGAACACAGGCACAGCCTAGAGGGTCTCACAGTAGCCCAGGCTGGCCTTGAACTTGCTATGTTGCTAAGGAAACTTGGAACTTCTGACTCTCCTGCCTCCGCCCAAATGCTATGATTCTAAGAGTGTTCACCATCACACCTGATAGGATTTTCGTCTTTATTTTAAGAATGTGGAGAAGCCACTACAGGGCTCTTGCTCGGGGTGTGACCACACCTTCTCACCTATCCTCTGATCATTCGGGTGGCTTAGAGAAGAGGAGGCTGTGGAGGCAGGTGCAGGAAGAAGCAGGAGACAGCAGGGGCTGTTGTAATAACCCAAGGGAAGAGGGTCACTGCTGCAGGTACCTGCCGTGCTCAGGGGAACCGTGCAGCCTAGCCACAGACTAGAAGGAACAGAAGAACTCAGCCTGTCTGAGAAAGTAGTCACAGAATTGTACTGCAGACAGAAACCTGAGAGGTCAGTTTCCGGTTCTGGAGAAACCGTATTCCAAAGAGGGTCCTGACCTTACCTCCCCACCGTGGTGCAAGGCTGGAGCTGAGACATGACTTCAATGGACTCAAAGAGACCAAGGTAGCCCCAGACTCCAGGGAGGCTTCCTGGAAGAGGTGGAGTGGATCAGCATCCAGATCTGATAGTGCTGGTGGGTGTGGCTCATTATCTGCCAGCCGAGGGCCAGAGTCACCAGTTCCAGACCAGCCTGGGTTAAACCCCTGACTAAGGGCCAGTGGGGTGGTCCAAAGGGTAAGGATGCTTACCTTCCAAAGCCGACTGTCTGAATTCCATCCCCAGAACTCACATAAACATGGGGAGAACAAACTCCACAAAAGTCTGTAGTGGGTAGCCATCCCAGCATTGGCCTGGAAGTTCCAACCCCCACTGAGGCTTTGGTAATGGTCACGCCCACAAGGCGGGGCAGAGGAGGAAGCGGAAGACGAAGGATCGGGAAGAACTCACTCTCTTGGTTCCTGGACTCTGGACGCTGGAGGTAGACCGAGCAGAGTTCTCCAGAGAACAACGCCGGATTGTGCTATACCCTTGCCAGACCCTGTAACCTACCCCCTCATTTGTAAGTACCCCACAAAATAAACCTCCCTTTTAACTACGTGGAGTGGCCTTAATAATTTCACCAATAAAAGTCATCCTTTGGCCTCCACATGTGCACCTTGGCACATGTACCCTCATACACACGTGTTGTGCATACACACACAATAATACAATGTTGGTGGTGGTGATGGTTTTTCTTTCAAAACAGGGTTGTTCTGTGTAACCCTGGCTGTTCTGGAACTCACTCTGTAGACCAGGCTGGCCTCAAAATCAGAGATCCACCTGCTTCTGCCTCCCAAGCGCTGGAAGGTGTGTGCCACCACCCGGCTCAAAACACAATTTTTTTGGGTTTTGGTTTTGGTTTTGGCTTTGGTTTTCAAGACAGGGTTTTTCTTGTAGCTTTGGGCCTTTCCTGGAACTCTCTTTGACCAGGCTGGCCTCGAACTTGCAGAGACCCGCCTGCCTCTGCCTCCCAAGTGCTAGAATAAAGGCGTGCACAGCCACCACCCGGCTCATAACACAATTTTTTAAAAAGACTCTTACTTCATGTGTAAGGTCATCAATGATCAATCCCAGGGGCACCTCAGAAAGGCCCCCAAAGGACAGCCAAAGGGGTGTGCCTTCCCTATCTGTGGCTTTGAGCTCTCACATCTCACCTCCTCTTCCCAGTTCGGGAGCGCCTGAGGCCAGTGAACTGAGTGGAAACCGTGCCTAGAAACTTCAGTGGCTCAAAGATTTGGTGGGGTGAAGAATGTAAGTGTAAACTGGGTGTGGTGAGAAAAAGAAACTTACCAACTCCATAAATATCACCAAATCTAGACAAATAAAGTGACTCTTGTTCATTGCCTGACATACCCTCAGAGATTGTGACCTGTGTCTTTTGGCTGTGTGCCCTTGATCCACCAAGAACTTCCCTCCCACTGCTTTGGAAGAGCTGGGGCAGCCGAGGGGCCCTGAGGTTAAGCCTCGGGAACTTACACACACACACACACACACTCACACACACACACACTCACACACACACACACACACACACACACACACTCGGGTTTTACTTTGGTTTCTTTTGGGTTTTTGAGACATAATCTCTCCGGGTAGTCCTCCCTGGCCGTCCTGTAGCCCAGGCTGGCCTTGAACTCAGAGATCCACCTGCCTCTGCCTCCTGACTGTTGGGATAAAAGATGTGCGCCACCCACTACTGTCCTGGTTTATGTGTTATTTTTAATTTAACTTAACTTTTTTTTAAAGATTTATTTATTTATTATGTATACAGAAGAGGGCGCTAGATCCCATTACAGATGGTTGTGAGCCACCATGTGGGTGCTGGGAATTGAACTCAGGACCTCTGGAAGGGCAGTCAGTGCCCTTAACCTCTAAGCCATCTCTCCAGCCCTAACTTGACTTTTTTTTTTTTTTTTTTTTTTTTTTTTTTAAGCAGAGTCCTGGTGTTTAGCCCAGGTTGGCCTTTAACTAGATACTCTCTTGCCTCAGCCTCTGAAGCACAGGGAGTATAGACATTCAGTGCCACAATCAACTACATTTATATTCTTCCTTCCTCCCTCCCTCCCTCCCTCCCTTCCTTCCTTCCTACCTTCCTTCCTTCCTTTCTGTCTTCCTTTTTGACAAGGTCTCACTGGGTAGCTCTGCTGGCCAGGAACTCCCTATGTGGATCAAGCTGACCTCAAACTCAGTGAGATCTACCTTCCTCTGCCTCCTAAGTGCAGGGATTAAAGGCATAGACCTCCATACCCAGCCAGACTGTTTTATTTACAAAAATGAAATCATGCTTGGCATGGCAACAAACACCATTAATTCTAGCACTTGAGAGGCAAAGGCAGAAAGATCTCTGTAGTTTCCAGGCCAGCCTGGTTTTTATAGTGAGCTCCAGGAGCACCAAGACTGTAGAGAGAGACCCTGTCTTAAAAATCAATAAATAAATGAGCTGGGCAGTGTACACCTTTAATCTCAGCACTCGGGAGGCAGAGGCAAGCGGATCTCTGTGAATTTGAGGCCAGCTGGTCTACAAAAGGAGTTCCAGGACAGTCAGGACTGTTACACAGAGAAACCCTGTCTTAAAAAAAAATAAACAAACAAATAATATCACATAAGCTTCTACAGCATAAAATGGAACCACATGGGCCAGACCCTTTTCCTTGGTGTTCTCACTGAGCCAAGAAATTCACTTATAACAAGGTCCACAGCTCAGATCCAGAGATGGCCAGCAGACTTGGGATGCTGACCTCAGGAATCCCCTGTGAGTTCAAGGATGACTGTGAAAGCCAGGAAGTGTGTACATAATGTTGCCATGAGTGTGGTGGCTCAGAGAAATTGTGTTATGAGCTGGGGAATTAACTCAGGGATGGAACACTCATTTAGCTTGCTGGAGGCCTTAGCACTCTGAGAAATAAAGTGTGATCAAATATAGATCTTCATTCTGGGAGGCTAGGGAGACACCTGCCTCTGCCTCCTGAGTGCTGGAATTAAAGGTGTGAGCCACCACCACCACCATCCCCTCCCCCCACATTATCACCCCCACCCCCACCCCCACCAACCACTACCACCACGACCCAGCTCCAGAGATTTTCTTTTCATTTTGTTGGCATAAAGCCTGTAAACCCTGCCAGGCAGTAGTGACACACGCCTTTACTCTCAGCACTTGGGAGACAGAGGTTGGTGAGTTCAAGGCCAGCCTGGTCTACAGAACTAGTTCCAGGACAGCCAAAGCTATGCAAAGAGACCCTGTCTCAAAAAAAAGTAAGAAATAAAAAAACTTAATTAAAAAAAATAATAAAGAGGCCTATATCCCAACACTAGGGTGGAGACGGGTCAAACACAAGGTTATCTTCAGCTACAAGGTGAGAGTCCCAGGCTAGAAGAGCTAGATAGAGAGACCCTATCTTAAATAAAACAAAAGGAGCTGGAGAGATGGCTCAGCGGATAAGAGCACTGGCTGTTCTTCCAGAGGACCCAGGTTCAATTCCCAGCACTCATACAGTTCCTAACTATCTGTAACTCCAGTTCAGGAGGATCCGGTGCTTTCTTCTGGCCTCTTCAGACACCACACGTGCAAGTGGTACACACACATACATGCAGACAAAATACCCATGCAAATAAAAAATATATATATAGTTTGCCAGGTAGTGGCGCACACCTTAATCCCAGCACTCAGGAGATAGAGGCAAGTGGACTTCCGTGAGTTTGAGGCCAGCTTGGTCTACAGAGCGAGTTCCAGGACAGCCAAGACTACACACAAAGAAACCCTGTCTCAGGGGAAAAATAAATAAATAAGTAAATTCACAAAATGCTCTGTTTCCTTGACACATCCATCTTTTCCTTGTTATTTTTGTTTTAAAACTCTTATGTAACACTAGTTGACCTTGAATTTACAGTATAGCCCAAGCTGACCTCAAATTCCCAGCAATCCCTGCCTCCTTCCAGTAGTCCAGGCTGTCCTTTCCTAGATCGGCTCGCCTTTCCTGGGGTTAAAGGCGTGCAACGCCACACCTAGCCTAAACGAGATTTTAAATATTAGCTTAATTTTCCTACCTCATATTTTATTTTAAGAGAGGGTCTCGCTACGTAGTACTAGCTAGCCTGAAACTATGCAGTAGTACTAGGCTGGTCTCAAACCCAACCATTCATCTATACTACAAAAACATTGCTGTGAAAACTTCTTTGCCCGTGCTTTCCAGACTCAACCCGGAGGCAGATCCGTTTCACTTTTAGTTCCCACCCGGGGTGCGCGGTGTAGACCGCCTCAGCCAGCGCACCCCGGGGTGCCGGGCTCCCCAGGCCTCCGCAGCGGGTGATTACCGCGGGAGGCCCAGGCCACCCGGACAAAGGCAGAAGGGCTGGGGGTGTGGCTAGGGCGGCGCGTGCACACGGCGGGCGGGGATGCGGCTGAAAGGAGATGAGGCTGAAAGGAGATGAGGCGTGGTACCCAGCTCTCCTGCGGCCTCCCCAGCTCTCCACCTCACCCTGCCTGTGATAAGCACTCAGCTTCCAGAATCAGGAGGAGACGTGCTGTACCCCCCTACTCCCGGTGCCCTCCCATCTCTCTCTGAATCCTTCGGCCCTCCTCCTTCCATCTCTCCCACCCTGGCTGGTCCCGCCCTGGGGCTTGGGCTGAGTCATCGTTCCGCAGCTCCCCAGCAGCTAACAGAGCAACTGTCTGTAATTCCAGTTCCAGGAGATCTGACACCTTCACACCAATGCTGGGGTTCCGTCAAAGCACTGGCCTGGGGCTGGCCACCGCCCCGCCCCGCCCCGCCCCGCCGCTGCAGCAGCTGCCGAGTGTCTGTGGAAGGTCTCCCACGCAGAATGGACCCACTAGAGTACACTGAATGGAGAGGGGTTGTCCAGGCCAGATATCGCACCTGGGCAGCCCAAGGACACATCTGGCCCCCACCTGTCTTTGCCCCACACGGTGTGACCAGTTGCTGGTATAAAAGCACCATATATTTGGTGGGAAAAATCATATTCCCAATTCTAATAAAGATAACCTGTTTCTAGTTTAGTGGGTTGTTTTTGGCTTTGTTTTGTTGTTGTTGTTGTTGTTGCTGTTGTTGTTGTTGTTACTACTGTTGTTGTTCCCGGGGCGGGGGGGGGGGGGGGGGGTTTCAGCCAAGTTCTCCTGTCTCAGGTTATCTCTCAACTCATTATGTAGCCGAAAATGGCTTTGAATTCCCTCACCTCCTTCCCTCACCTCCCAAGTGCTGGGATTACAGAAATATGCCATCATCCTTTCTCCTTTTCTATACAAAGCTAAGACAGGAAAATGGACCGTAGAAAACAATGAGGGGGTCACAGTGAACCCCAATTGTTAGATTGTTTGGCTCCATAATTAACCTGGCAGACAGAACAACTTCAGTTATATTCCAGGAAGAGAGCAGGGTATGCTGGGAGCCTTAACAGGAGTGTGGAGTGTGTGTTCCCCACACTTTCCCTTGGAGTAGCCATGAAGACAAGCCTGAGACAGACAGGTGGGTAACTTGACAAAGGATCTGGCTGCCACTCGTTGTTACACGGTCATCTGGCCAGTGAGGGTCCAGGCTATGGTCTCAGGGTTGCAGAGACAATTTTGGCTGTTTCACTTGGCTTTGGACATGGAATACTTCCGAGCTTGGAAAGAGGAGGTGCTGAGGTGGTAGGCTGGGACTACACAATTTCCACATGATGAGGTTATTCCAGACTCTGCCTCAAGTGGTAAGGGTCTGGGCTCCTGGACCCTGACCCAGGGTGGCTGACCCAGGGGTCCTGGCGTGAGTAGCCAGCCAACCGATGCGTGTTCTCGCCTTTCAACTGTAACCAAAACTCTTCCTTCCGAGAACAAGACTGAACCGGTGTCTCCTAGTAGGCTGAGTGAGAGTTCTTTATCTTTAACTTATTATTATTTTTTAAATTATCTTGAATATATGTGTTGAATGCAGGCATGTTCAGTCCACATTGACGACAATTTTGGGGGGACTTGGTTCTCTCCTTCAACCGTGTGAGTTCCAAGAAGTGAATGCTTGTGAG
This sequence comes from Onychomys torridus, assembly GCF_903995425.1. NCBI lineage: Eukaryota > Metazoa > Chordata > Mammalia > Rodentia > Cricetidae > Onychomys > Onychomys torridus. The sequence goes on from NC_050450.1 coordinate 46,014,460, forward strand.
ACAGACGTTTTTACCCACTGAGCCGTCTTGCCAGCCCTGTTTACTAGTTATTACTACTATTATTGTTTGTAGCAAGCTTTCTTGTCAGATTATCTTTGGACCAACAGCCCCCAAATAATGACACAAAGACTTATTATTAATTATGAAATTAATTTAAACCTCCCTCCCCCCCTTTTTAAAATCTATGTTCTCCCATGAGTTTTAGTTACCTCTTCTTAGTATTGCACGTCCAACTTGCTCTGAGTCTGCTGGTGAAATCAGGTACCTAGATTCCTCCCCGTTTCTCTCTCTCTCTCTGTCAGGAAGTCCCATCTGTTCTTTCCTGCCTAGCTATTGACCCTTTCTTTCTTTCTTTCTTTCTTTCTTTCTTTATTTAATTTTTGGGGTTTTTTGGAGACAGGGTTTCTCTGTGTAGCTTTGGAGCCTGTCCTGAACTCACTCTGTAGACCAGGCTGGCCTTGAACTCACTGAGAGATCCACCTGCTTCTGCCTCCCAAGTGCTGGGATTAATGGCATGCGCCCTCACCAATTAGCTCATTTAGCTCTTTATTAAACCTATCAGAAAGCACCTTAGGCAGAGTCACATTTTTACAGTGTAAATAAATATTCCACAACATTTTCCCCTTTTTGTCTAATTAAAAAGGAAAGGTTTTTAACTCTAATATAGTAAAACTATACATATTTAGTACAATTATTAGGTATTGTCTAAATAAAAAGGAAAAGTTTTAACTCTAACATAGTAAAAAGCATATGCAATAAAAACAATTATCAGGTAAGATTTACATTTACAATATCCAGTCCATTTGTATTTGGCAAATTTGGAGGAATTACCCCATTATCTATCCTATCTTGGTGATTTCAAAGTTTTATACCTAAAGTACTTTCTATCATAACTTGTATTACTAACCTAAAAATATCTTTTTAGGCCGGGCGGTGGTGGTGCATGGCTGTAATCCCAGCACTCGGGAGGCAGAGGCAGGTGGAGCTCTGTGAGTTCAAGGCCAGCCTGGGTCTACAAAGCGAGTTCCAGGATTGCCTCCAAAGCTACAGAGAAACCCTGTCTTGAAAAAACAAAAACAAAAAAAAGTGTGTGTATATATATATTTCTCTATGTAGCCTTGGCTGTCCTGGAACTTACTCTGTAGACTAGGCTGGCCTCAAATTCACAGAGATCCACCTGCCTCTGACTTCTGAGGCAGTGCACTACCACCACCCAGCTGACAACTTAAGTTTTTATGTCTCTCAACCTTTTGTAAGTTTCTTTTTTGAATTTGGTAACAAGAAAACAGTATAACTAGAACTATCTGGTCTTCAACCCCATCAAAGACCCAAGAAGGATATAATATTACCTGAGCAAACAGAAAGTACAGAGCAAACAACTTCTAAGACTACAAAAACAACAGAATTTTTGGCTGCCTGGACAGTCACTGGAGGTTCCTTTATAATACTGGGCCATCCATCTTTGGCCTACAGGCCTAGAATATCTGACAGACATTTTTGTGAAGCAAGAATTTTGAAGAACTAGGGGTTGGGGATTTAGCTCAGTGGTAGAGCACTTGCCTAGCAAGCATGAGGCCCTGGGTTCAGTCCTCAGCTTCTGAAAAAAAAAGAATTTTGAAGGACTGGCTTACCTTGTCTTGGAAAAGTTCAGCATTCTCCTTTTGTGTCCTGCTTGTCCAATTTGTACAGTATATTGCCATCAGTGAAGGCAAGGGCAGTTTCTTGCCCAAATGGCTAGCCTTGCCACAATGAAAGCAAACTCCACAGGAGGTTCTTTGATGGCCATCATCTTTTTTTGTTTTGTTTCTGTTTTTGTTTTTGAAGACAGGGTTTCTCTGTGTAGCTTTCATGCCTGTCCTGGATCTCTCTCTGTAGCCCAGGCTGGCCTCAAACTCACAGAAATCTGCCTGGCTCTGCCTTCCGAGTACTGGGATTAAAGGTGTGTGCCACCACCACCTAGCATCCATCATTCTTTTTCGAAATAAATTGGTGCTACCAGGAGCAGACATGTCTCACTATCATGAAAAAAAGTCTTAGGTTATTAAAGCATCTTAAATACCATATTCTGTATATGTCTGAAGTATTTGAAGACCATTTAAAATATATCTCTGTTTGACCTTGAAAACTTACCTATATGATTTTAATTGTTTGATTGTTATGACTAACTACTAACCTACATTTATTAATTATCCTAAACAGTGTGTAATAATAGCCTTTAAAGACTAGAACTTTTCATTATATTTTAAATTGAGCTGCATAGGTACAATACCTTAAAAAAGAGTGAAAACATATATACAGTATGTTAAAACAAAAATAAGTTTAAATTTACATTAATATACAAAAAATCCATACTGATGTAAAATATCTAAGACTAGTTGTTGCTGTTTGGGTTTAAAAGTATATTCAATAATCTACCCTTTTATCCTTTTATTTCTATGTCCCCCTTCTTTCTTTTCAGAATGAGATCCCTGTCTCTGCCACCACTGCCCAGCAAGAAATTCTTAAAATACATATGTTGGTTTAATTTAGCAGTTTCTATAATCCAATGTCACTCAGCAGCTACTATTTTTTTGTTCATTAGCATTTATTTTATTTTATTTTATTTTTTGGTTTTTCGAGACAGGGTTTCTCTGTAGCTTTGGAGCCTGTCCTGGACTAGCTCTGTAGACCAGGCTGGCCTCTAACTCACAGAGATCCACCTGCCTCTGCCTCCCGAGTGCTGGGATGACAGGCAAGATGACAGGCGAGCACCACCACCGCCCGGTGCTTGGATGCATTTTTAAAAACATGAGTAAACTGAAATCAAGAAAGTTTTTAAAATATTTTTTCTTGATAACATGATGGCCAAAAAAAATGCAACCATAATTGTATGTTCTTTAATCTCCTGGGAGGGCAGGGGGAGTTATACCAAAAATTCAATCAATAAAATTAGATTATTTGGAAGTTTTTCATCAAAAATTAATTTTCTTGACTCTACTAGCTTGCAAGTAGACAATGGAGTCTGATTCTTACACAGGTCCCTATGTATTTGGAACTCCACAACAAAAGCCAGGGCTTTCTAAGGACATTCATTCCCTTTCTAACTCTTATTATTGTATGTGTAATGTATGTGTGCCACAGTGCCCATATTGAGACAAGAGAAAAATTTTGTGGGTGAGGAGCCTGATCAGAAAGGGGGATAGAGAAGAGGCTTCCAATTGACAGTCAAACCTTTCTCTGGGACCCTCCAGATGTTCTATCGTAATATCTCTTCCCATCTTTGTCCAACCCTCAGACACAATGCCTCTCCTTAGGTCCGAAGGGGCCCCTGTAGTGTGGTTTAGTTACAGCTTGGTGTTTGCAGGTAGGAAGAGAAAGCCAACACCACTCTGCTGTTCTGTATCAGCCTCTGTATGAATTAGAAGAAAACACAGGCAAATGAGCAGGCTGTCAGCTCTTGCCTGCTCTCCAAAGTGAGTACCTTTGTGTTGTGGACAGTCTATACAACCTGGTGTGGCAGCTGGTACCACTGCTTCCCCGGTGAGATCTGCTTAATCCTCTTAAGGCCTGCTGGGCCCTGTCTTAACATCTCACAGCGGGAAGCATCTTGAACATTGTACTGGCTGTTCTTTTCCTTCCCATAGCTAAGTTCCTGACGCACAGCTTAAGGCAGGACCAGGACATCAGCACCTCTTGAGAAGCAGAGCATCCTGGTGGCAGTATTGTCTGGAGGGGGCTGCTCACTTCACTACAGGCAGGAAGCAGAGGGAGAAGGAACTAGATATATTTCCCAAAGTCCCCCCCCCCACTTACCTAATTCACATGTGGTATTGATTTTTTTTTTTTTTTTTTTTTTTTTTTTTTTTTTTTTTTTTTAGCTCTTTAACCCACATCTACCCACCCCAACCCTGCTGGCAGAAATCTCTATGCTGTAGAAGCTGCTGAGATTCTGGCAAGGAGGTACAGGAAGCCTGTTCTGGGGCTTTGAGAGAGTCTAATTCAGAGATGGGCGGGGCCAGGACTGGAAAGATGGATAAATGGGCAGTGCTCCCAGAAAGCTGGAGTGTGGTTCTATAAGTGTCTGATCAGGGATGCAGTGTTGACATTGAACATGGTTTTATCTAGCCTTGAGTGTTTTCCACCACAGGCCATTCATAACCCAGCAAGATGTTTCCCTTCCCTCCAGCAGAGCAGGGCACCCCCTTCCTGCCTGCCCAGCCTTACCGTAGCCAGAGATCATTGCCTTAGCAGAGGTTAGCAGGCAGCATCAAGCTTCCCACTGGGATGCTGCACAATAACTGTCACTACCTGCCTGAGCTCCTGACGGAAAGCTGTCCCTGAATCTAGCCTAGGTGTGTAGGAAACCAGAGACTGGGGGAACCCACTAAACACACAGAGGCAACTAGAGATTCCTGGAATGTGGGACAGTTCATAAGGTAACTGCTAGGGTCTCTTTGAAAAGATCTATTGCAGGGCAGTGGTGACGAACGTCTTTAATCCCAGCACTCAGGAGGCAGAGGCAGGCATATCTCTGTGAGTTCAAGTCCAGCCTGGTCAACAGAGCAAGTTCCAGGACAGCCAGGGCTACACAGGGAAACTTGTCTTGAAAAAAAAAAAAATGTGTTTATTTCAGGAGCTGGAGAGATGGTTCAGTGTTTAAGAGCACTAGCTGTGCTTCCAGATGATTCCCACAATCCACCCGGCATCTTACAACTGAATGTAACTCCATTTCCAGGGTTTCCAGCACCGTTTTCTGAACTCTGCAGATACTGAGCATGCACCTGTGACACGGACATACCTGCAGATAAAGCATACACATGATGACAAAACACTCATACACATAAACAATAAAACAAATCTAGTCAGGCAGTGGTGGTGCACACCTTTAGTCCCAGCACTTGGGAGGCAGAAGCAGGTGGATCACTGGCCTGGTCTACAGGGCGAGTTCCAGGACAGCCTGGACTACACAAAAACAGAACAAAACAAAACAAAACAAACAAAAAAAAAAAAAAAAAAAAAAAAAAAAACCAGGGCTGGAGAGATGGCTCAGAGGTTCAGAGTACCGACTGCTCTTCCAGAGGTCCTGAGTTCAATTCCCAGAGCCACATGGTGGCTCACAGCCATCTGTTATGAGATCTGGCACCCTCTTCTGTATACATAATAAACAAATAAATCTAAAAAATGAGGAGAGTGAGACAAATTTTTTTTTTACTCATTTCAATTTTGTGTGTACAGATATGTTGCCTACACCTACATGTATTTGCTGGGTACCAAATCCAAGTACCCTAGTAGGCCAGAAGAGGGCGATGGAGTCACCATGTGGGTGCTGGTAACTGAATCTGGGTCTTTTCAAAGATCAGCCAATGCTCTTAACCACTGAAGCATCTCTTCAACCCCTAACTTCTAGGATCTCAAAGTCCGTAGTTGCCAGCACTGGAGAGGCTGAGGCAGGAGGATCCCTGAAAGCACAAGGTCTTTGTGGGCTGGGCTACATTAGTGGTTTAGTCACACACACTCAAAAAGCCCTAAACATTCATTTACTTAGCATGTACATGTGTGTATGTGTGTATATACAGGTGTGCAAGTGCCAGAGTTCCTCTGTGTGTGTGTGTGTGTGTGTGTGTGTGTGTGTGTGTGTATACGTATGCAAGTGCCAGGGCTCCAATATGGAGATCAGAACATCTTGTAGGAGTCCACCCTCTCCTTCTTCATGTAGGCTCCAGGGATGGAATCACCTTTACTTACCACCCCAATGGCTATCTCAATGGCCCACAGCCACAGATTTTCTATTAGTGAAATCGTCAGTACTGACACACAGTACTGCTGTACACACTAATATTAGCCCTGCAACGAGGATTCCAGAAAGCAGAAAGCCCCTGGCATGAAAGGGATAAAGTCAACTATAATAATACATAAAGTAATTTATATATGATCTGGTTGGTAGGTTGGTTGAGGGACTAGACCAGGATCTCCTGTAGCTCAGACTGTTTTTTTGTTTTTGTTTTTGTTTTTGTTTTTGTTTTTGTTTTGTCTTTTGTTTTGTTTTGTTTTTTCAAGATAGGGTTTCTCCATGTAACGGCTCTAGCTGTCCTGGAACTTGCTATGTAGACCAGGCTGGCCTTGAACTCACAGAGATGCACCTGCCTCTGCCTCCTGAGTGCTGAGATTAAAGCCCTGCACCACCACCACCCAACCCCCAGGATGATCTTGAACTTGTTCTGTAGCCTGACCTGGCCTTGAACCTGTGAGCCTCCTGCCTCTACATACTCCCTTAAAGTGCTGGGATGATAGACTTTCTTTTTTTTCTTTTTTAAAAAGATTTATTTATTATGTATACAGTGTTCTGCCTGCCAGAAGAGCACACCAGATCTCATTTTAGATGGTTGTGAGCCACCATGTGGTTACTGGGAATTGAACTCAGGACCTTTACCAAGAATAGCCAGTGCTCTTAACCGCTGAGCCATCTCTCCAGCCCCCAATGATAGACTTTCTATTCCTTCTAGGTAAGTACATTTTTGTGTAGTTTTGTTTTTTTGTTTTCTTCTTTTTAATGTCCATTGGTGTTTCACCTGCATGTCTGTCTGTCTGTCTGTCTGTCTGTTCAGAAGCCCTGGAACTGGAGTTACAAATAGGTATGAGCTGCCTTTGTGGGTGCTGGGAACTGAACCCAGGTCTTCTGGAAGAGCAGCCAATGCTCTCAACCACTGAACCATCTCTCTGGCCTGCTTGTTTTGTTTTATTAAGATTTATTTATTTTTTATTTTATGTATATGAACGTATTATTTCATATGTTTGCCATGTTTGTGCATGATGCCCCACAGAGGCCAGAAGAGGGCATTGGACACCCTGGAAATGGAGTTACAGCCGGTTGTAAACTACCATGTGGGTGCTGGGAAGCCAACCCAGGTCCTCTTCAAGAGCAGCCAGTGCTCTTAACCATGGAGCCATCTTTTTTTTTTTTTTCTTTTTTGAGACAAAGCCTCATTATGTAGACCAAGCTGACTGTGAACTCACAGACACCTGCCTGCCTTCGTTTCCTGAGCGCTAGGATTAAAGGTATGCCCCTTTCAGCTCCCTTCTTGTTGTTTCCTTTGACATGGGGTCTTGCTATGTAGTGCTGGCTAGCCTGGAACCCCATCCACAGACAGGCCAGGCTGTTCTAGAACTTGCAGAGGCCTTGTCTCTGCTTCCCAAGTGCCGAGCTGCAGGTGTGCACCAAGGCTGGCTTACATATACTGTCTGTGAGCCTACCTATGCCTATTTACTGTGCTCAGGATCGGGTGATGTGTGCCCACACACACTTTAACCGACTTTCTGTGGTGTCATCTATGTATGGAGGGCAGTGGTTTTTTTTAAGCAGAACTGGGGGCGTTGATAAAGATATTTTAATATAGGCTTAAGCAAGAGAGTATTATGAGAAGTGATGTTGAAGCACGCCTTTGATCCCAGCACTTGGGAGGCAGAGGCAGGTGAATCTCTGAGTTTGAGGCCAGCCTGGTCTACAGAGTGAGTTCCAGGACAGCCAGGGCTATAAAGAGAAACTCTGTTTCAAAAAAACAGAGAGAGAGAGAGAGAGAGAGAGAGAGAGAGAGAGAGAGAGGAGAGGGGGAGTGAGGTGGGGGGAGCACTATGAGGAAGAAGGGGTGCTCAGAAAGGAGCAATTGAAAGAGACCTGCTGCACTTCCAAAGCCTGGCTGAATTCCCTTGCTGTGCTCACTCCACACTCCCAGGAACCTATTACTGTACTAATAAGAAACCTGAGAATTCAATGAATAATTCTTGAGCCTGTCAGGCCTTCTCTGGAAGGAGAGAACCGCACAGGCAATTTTTTTCCAGAGAGAAGTGTGGGGTTGTAGAGTGAGAGAAAGCCAGAGTTCTCAGTCTGGAAAAGGGCCCTGGAGACCTTCTTGCCATCTGGTTCTGTGGGCGCTTAAGTGGCTTCATCTGACTGCTCCTCTCCAGACTGGGGCATAGTGGCTCCTGTCACCCTAAGGAGGAAGAGGCAGGAGGATCAGGAGTTCGTGGTTATTGACTACATAGTGAGTTTGAGGCCAGCCTGGGCTACATGATACCCTATTTCAAGGAACAAAGATAAACAAACAAAGAGCAATAACCAATTCCTGAGGCTTTACAGGGATAAGTTCATCAGCAAACATGTTCTCATGCCAACTTGTTGGCAGAGAGGAAAGAAGAACTTGTTCAAAATACTGATTCTGGTGGTGGGCGAGACGGCTCAGCAGTTAGGAGCACTGGCTCTTCTCCTAGAAGCCCCGAGTCCGATTCCCAGCACCCACACGGCAATTCACAATTGTCTGTAACTCCAGCCCCAGGGGATCAAACGCCCTCTCCTGGCCTCCAAGGAAACCAGGTACTCAAGAAGTACACAGACCTCTGAGTTCGAGGCCAGCCTGGTCTACAGAGTAAGTTCCAGGACAGCCAGGGCTACACAGAGAAACCCTGTAGGGGGGGGGGGGGGGGGTGGGAGGAGAAAAAAAAAAACGACAAAAAGAAAAAGAAGTATACAGACATACCTGCAGGCAAAACACCCATATGAGTAAAAAATAAATAGTGATTCTGAGACCAGAAGTATAGCTCAATAGTAGTGTTTGCCCTGCATACAGGAGACCTAGATCCGATCTCCAACCCTATTTACTGTACAAATCTCACTTCCTACCTTGTAGGTCCTAGGGATGGAGCCAGGTTGCCAGGCTTAGCAGGGGCTTTTACTGGATAGCCATCCTGCTCGTCCCAAAGAAAGGAGGGCAATGTGACTTTTCTTTTTGTTCTGAAATAAGGGCTGTGGTAGCCTGGGTGGCCTTGAGCTGCTGAAGAGAAGAATGAGCTTGAAGCTACGGTCCTTCACCTGCTAGCTATGGAGGGTCTGGGATCACAGGGTTGTTTGCCTCCACTACCCCATTTTAAGCAGTGCTGGGGATCAAACTCATGGCCTCTATGATAGACTGGCTTTTGCCCCCTAAACTACATCCCCAGCCTGGTGTTTTTTACTTTGAGACAGGATCTCATTATGTTGCTCTAGATGGTCTTGAACTCTCTATGTAGCCCAGGCAGGCCTTAAACTTTGCCTCTGCCTCTGGAGTACATAGGATTACAGATATTAATTAACTACATTTTATTTTATTTTTTTATTTTTCCATTAGTTTTTCTTTTATCAATTCTATGGGTTTTCTGCTTTTTATTTTTTAACACTTTAGTGATTCTTTGTGGATTTCACATCATTCACCCCAATCCCACTCATCTCCATGTCCCCTTGTATCTGCCCTTGCAACCTCCTCCTCAAAATAAAATAAAATTAAAAAAAGAATCTCATCGTGGAAGCTGTAGTGTGTCACAGTGAGTCACACAGCGTACCCTTTAGCCCATATATCTTTACTTGCAAGTGTTCATTGCAGTGAGTCATGGGTCTGGTTCGAGGCCTCTGGCTTTTTCTACACTATCAATACTGGGTCCTCCTCTTGGACATCCTGTTGCTGCCCTGTGTCGTGGAGATCCCACAGCTTTGGATCTGCAGGACTGGCCCCTTCATGTGCTCCAACAGGAAATTGCATTTTAAATAAAGCTCTCAGGCATGAAGAGATGGCTTCCTGTTCTTCCAGGGGATTTGAGTTTGGTGTCTAGCACCCACGTTAGGAGGCTTGCAACTTCCTGTAACTCCAGCTCCAGGGTATCAGATGTCCTCTCTGGTCTTTGCAGGCACCCCCATGTAGACACATAAATACAAATCAAACAAAATAAATAACTAAATTAAGTACTTGAGTTGAGCATGATGACAAACAAACACTTGTGATCCCAGTTCTTGGGAGGCAGAAGAATGGCCATGAATTTGAGTCCCACCTGAGCTACAGACCTCCAGGCCAGTCTGGGTCATAGAATGAGATCCTGTTTTAATAAGTAAATAAGTAGCCGGGTGGTGGTGCACACGTGTAATCTCAGCCCTCGGGAGGCAGAGACGAGTGGATCTCTTTGAGTTGAGGCCAGCCTGGGCTACAGAGTGAGTTCCAGAACAGGCAGCTAGACAGAGAAAATCTGCTTTGAAAAAACAAATAAATTTTAAAAAAGTATTTGTGGAGCCCTTGACATTGGGAACCACTGTGAAATCAGGGTGGATAGAAGGACTTGAAACATGATCACTTTCGCTGGCAGAAAAGCCCAAGTTGGGGGGTGTGTGCTTTGAGACCACAGAGATGGCTGCAGTGATGGTGTCCATTCTTGCTGGGAACTACTGAGAGTGTGTCAGCTGCTCCTGGCTTAACCCATATGTTCCCATTAGCCGCAGAGACACTAAGCTCTGCGTTCAGAGGCACAACCCCTGCCTCACTAATCTAGCTTTCAAAAGAGACACCATTTTGACACCTGTTGGTGAGGAATTAGATATGAGAGAACCCAAGAAAACTGCAGCTGCGTCTTGGGGACCCCATCAGTGGCTAAGCGTCCTTGAGACTAGGAACAGTTTTCTTCACTGTATGAAAAACTAAAGCACTAGGATGTTTTCCCACATTTTTGGTCTGTATCCTCAAAAACCTGGCTCATTAGCATACATTTACATTGTAGATTTGACTTCCCCGTGGGCTTTTCTAGTTGATCCTGGGAAGAAATACCCAAAAGGGATATCTAGTCTACCATGATTTAAGAGAGAAAAAAGAGCCAATTAACACATAGTCCACCCACCTCATAAATATTCATAATTAAAAAAAAAAAACACAATGGAGAACCCTCTGGACTGCACCCCATCTTGGGACTGCCCGCCCCAGTCTTTGTCTTCTCTCTCAAGTATATTTGCATATGCAGGTTTTGTCAGCCAGGATGTCTGTGCACCACGTGTATGCAGTCCCCAAGGAGACCAGAAGAGGGCATCAGATACCCTGGAACTGGAGTTACAGATGCTTGTGGGTCACCATGTGGGTGTTGGGAATTGAGCTCAAGTCCTCTAGAAAAGTATCCAGTACTCTTAACCTCTGAGCCATGTCTCCAGGGTCAACCCAGTCTCTATTTACAGTGTCTGCTTCTTCGATGTATGAACTTCTGCTTAAGCTCTGTCCCTCAACTGAGTTCTTTCCTTCAAGTAGACAAGCACCGAGAGATACCTATAGTGATATGACACACAGGTTTATTTTCTCTCCAGATTTGGGCCACTCTTCATCTCATAAAACAAAGTGTCGTAGAGTTCTATTGCCATGAAGAGACACCATGACCATGGCAACTCTTATAAAGGAAAAGCATTTAATTGGGACTGGCTTACATGAGTAAGTATGGCAGCACACAGGCAGACAAGGTGCTGGAGAAGGTGCTGCATCCAGATCCTCAGGCTGCAGGAAGAGACACTGACCCTGGCTTGAGTTTTTTTTGTGTTTTTTGTTGTTGTTGTTGTTGTTGTTTGTTTGTTTGTTTGTTTGTTTTTTAAGCTGAGGATTGAACCCAGGGCCTTGTGCTTGCTAGGCAAGCGCTCTATCATTGAGCTAAATCCCCAACCCCTGGTTCGAGCTTTTAAAACCTCAAAGTCGCCGGGTGGCAGTGGCGCAAGCCAGGCTGTGGTAGGGCACGCCTTTAATACCAGCACTAGGGATTCAGAGGCAGGCGGATCTCTGAGTTCGAGGTCAGCCTGGTCTACAGAGCGAGTTCCAGGACAGAAACCAAAACTACACAGAGAAACCCTGTCTTGGAAAAAAAATAAACCCAAGCCAAACCCCTGTGACACAATTTCTCCAACAAGGCTGGACCTACTCCAATAAGGCCACACTTCCTAATCCCTCACAAGTATCATCTCTCCCTAAGGACCACAAATTGAAATATATGAGCCTGTGGGGGCCATTCCTGTTCAAACCACCACACAAAGTGAATCAGAGCTGGCGATGTGGCTCAGTTAATAGAGGTTTTGCCTACCATGCACAAAGGCACTACGTAAAATAGGTGGAGTGTCACACACCCGTAATCCCAGAACTCAGAAGGAGGAGACAGGAGAGTGTGAACTGCCCAACCTGAGTCCTAGGAATGAAATTCTGGTCCACTACAAGGGCACAAGTGCCCTGAAATGCTGAGCCACCTCTCCAGCCCTCTGTGTTGACTTTTAGCCTGGTGCTCTGGGGCCTGGTACAGCAGCTAGTCCAAAACAGTGGCTTTGGATGTGATGATGATCTGGCTTTGGTATGTGCCACCTCACTGAGCACCAGGGTTGATTCTGCTAATCAGATTGGCTAGCATCTGCAGATGAGGAGAATGAGCATACCAAGCTTCCCAGATGATCTTTGGTCAAAAGTATACAAGCACGGGTTGGGTTCCATCCTCAGCTTCGGGGGGGGGGGGAGGGGGGAAAGACAAAATAACAAAAGTATACAAGCAGCTGTGCTCCCCCACCAGAACCTCAGAGCAAGCACCCCCCAGTAGTAGCCCCTGAAGGTTTTATCTGACAAAGTCCAGACATGGAGGTTTTGGGTCACAGAGTACACCCAAATTGCACTCAGAAGTTGTAGTTATTTATTCTCCCAGCAGCTGGGGAACCACACCCCATCCTTCCCCAAATTGAGATTTGTCAGAGCCAGCAAGTGTTAGCAGTTGAATAAGTGTGAAATGAAATGGTATAAATACATTTAACTCCTCATAATAAAAATTATAATAAAGGGAGCTAGAGAAATTGTCCAGAGGTTAAGAAGGGTTTCAGAAGATCCAAGTAAGATTTCCAGTTCTCACCGTCAGGCAGCTCACAACTACCTGTAACTCCAGTTCAAAGAGATATGATGGGGGTTGGGGCTTTAGCTCAGTGGTAGAGCCCTTGCCTAGCAAGTGCAGGGCCCTGGGTTCGATCCTAAGCTAAAAAAACAAAAACAAAAAAACAAAACAAAAAAAACCTAAGAGATATGATGCCTTTGGCCTTTGTGGATACCTGTACCCATGTGCATACTCCTACTTGATTAAAATTAAATGAATCTTGCCAGATATGGTGACACATGCCTTGAATCCTGGCACTTCAGAGGCAGAAGCAGGCAGATCTCTGTGGATTTGAGGTTGATCTGGTCTACATAGAGAATTCCAGAATAGTCAGGGCTACATAGGAAGACCCTGAGCTTTTGAGATGGCTCAGTGGGTAAAACTGCCTAGCCCGGCAACCTGAGTTCAATCCCCAGGAATGGCAGAAGACAAGAACTATCTCCTACAGACTGTTTTCTGACCTCCATACAGGTGCCGGAGCATCCACATGCACAATAAGCATTTTATTTTATTTTTTTTCTAGAAATTCCAGCAAAAATATTTCCACGTCTTACTCAGGCTCATAAGGAAAGTGTCTATGTAAATGGCGTATCCTGTGACATATTTACCATAGCTAATTTAACTGTCTTTAGTAGTTAGACATGACAGACTTTTCAAGAGAAATATAATCCTTCACTGTTTGGTGTTTTCTAGAATAAATGGCAATCTCAGAAAAGTGAATAAAGCTGGGTCTATTTAGGGAAAAAATTATGAAAATTAAGGACAAATAGTGTCTTCCGACCTGTTGCAGTGATTTTCCTTACTGGTGCCCAGATTCTCTTGACTCACAAAGGAGCGTGTCTTTATGTCCTTCTGATGTGACTCTGGCTTCCTTGACTGTGTCATGGAATATAGTTTTATCTCCTTCTTCCCCGCCAACATGCTGTAGCGGAGAAATGGGTTTGGAGCAGGGACTGGAGCAGTGACGCACTAACCACTTGCTGAAGAGCTGGCAATTAGGGAATATGGCTAGCTAGGGCTTTGCTTTCTAATGCACAGGGAAACTTCTGTGTCCAGGGGCCCAGGTGTGGCCTGGCCCAGCCTTGGAGTATTTGCCTAGCCTGAGGGAGGCCCTGAGGCCCAACAATAACTGCAACTTGGTGATGGAAATTAAACAGCTCCTTTAAAGCCAAAAGCAAACTTCTTCTTTTTTTTTTTTTTTCCAAGACAGGGTTTCTGCTGCCACCACTGCCTGGCTAAGGACAAACAAACTTCTGAAAGTAAAAGTAGGAAGAGCTGGGCCAGGCAGTGGTGGTGCACGCCTGTAATCCCAGCACTCGGGAGGCAGAGGCAGGTGGATCTCTGTGAGTTAGAGGCCAGCCTGGTCTACAGAGCTAGTCCAGGACAGGCTCCAAAGCTACAGAGAAACCCTGTCTTGAAAAACCAAAAAAAAAAAAAAAAAAAAAGTAGGAAGAACTCAGAATGCATAGGTGCTGACCTCTGTGATCTTGATCTCTCTGTCTGTCTCTGACTCTGTCTCTCTCTCTTGACAGGGTCTTATTATGTAATCTTGACTGGTCTGAACTGTGTTTCGTGAATGCTAGAATGAAAGATGTAAGCTGCCAAGCCAAGTTTATGATTTGGCCAAAGTATAGTCCCACGCCCACTCCCCCTCCCTCTCTCCTTCTTTCCTTTTCTTCCTTCCTTCCTTCCTTCCTTCCTTCCTTCCTTCCTTCCTCCCTTCCTTCCTTTCTCTCTTTTTTATTTTTAATTTTTATTTTTCTGAGACAGAGTCTCACTGTGTAAGCCTGACTCTTCTGGAACTCACAGAGATAGGACTGCCTCTGCCTCCCAAGCCCTGGGATGAGAGGCCTGTGTCACCATGCTGGGCTCAGTCTTCTTTATTACTGCATAAGGAAATGGTTTTTGAGAGGTGACTGGGTTTGTCCAGGACTGCCTCTTGCAAATGCCTTCTTCCCTCCTTATCTTTGCACTAGGGAGAGAAATTGAAGCCCAGAGCTCACTTGCACTATCCGCCCAACTGTCCAGCCCCAGTCTGCATGCCCGCAGCCTCACGCCCCTCCTACTCAATACACAAACCATCTAGGGCCCAGCCCTGAGATCAGCTGGTAGAGCGCTTGCCTAACAAAAGATCCAGAAGCCATGAAATGACTTGCCAAGATCCCACAGTCAGCGGAGGAATGTGGTCCAGGGACACTACATGAGAAGCCCAAGATGGGAGTGGCAGGGATGTATCCACATTCTGCCCTACACTGTTGGCTTTCCCCTCCAGGATGCCACAAATGGGCAGGCTGCCTCAACTCCTAGGACTGGATTTTTACTTTATTTGTGTGTATCTGTCTGTCTGTGGTGTATATATATATATATATTCAGGAGGTCCTCATGACTGAGTGTGGGCGGGCTCCAGCTATCCTCACCAGTTCCTCAATTACTTCTCCACCTTGTTGACTGAGATAGGTCTGCAGCTGGAGCTGAAGCTTGCTGGTTCAGCTGAGCTAACTGGCCGGCAAGTCCCCAGGCTTAGACTGTCTTTGCACCCCTGTGCCACAGTGTCTCCATTTTTATGTGGGGTCTGGGAATCTAACCTCAGGTCCTCAAGCTTGTACAGTGAGCACTTTACCCATGAAGACATCTTCCCAGACTCAAGGACTCTATTTCACCATTTGTATTAAGAACAGGGCAGACGGCTCAGAGGTTAAGAGTGCCAACTGCTCTTCCAAAGGTCCTGAGTTCAATTCCCAGCACCACCATGTGGTGGCTCACAACCATCTGTAATGAGATCTGGAACCCTCTTCTGTGTACATAATAAATAAACAAATAAATCTTTAAGAACAGGGCAATAACCTGGTGTGAGTTCATATGCAGTATGGGATGGCGTGTGTGCGCGCTCGTGTGTGTGCGTGTGTGTATGCAGTGTTTGTGTTTGTATAGAGGTGGATGTTTTGGTGTGTGAGGGGTGTCTGTGTGTGGTGTAGGGGCAACATTTGTGTGTGTGGTATGAGGGGCATTTGTGTGTGTGTGTGTGTGTGTGTGTGTGTGTGTGTGTGTGTGTGTGTGTACCGTGTAAAGTATGTGTGTGGAATAAGGAGTTTGTGTGTTTGCATGTGTGGTGTGTATGTCTGAGCCAGGCTCACACTGTAGCCCAGGCTGGCTTGAAACTCATTGTGTAGCCCAGACTGACCCTAAATTTGTGGTAGTCCTCCTGGGCAGCTTTCCAAGTACTGAAACTGTAGGCACAGGCTCCATGAAGATAGCATAAATTTGCACTCTCCTCCTGGGGGATTAGTGGAGACCCAATCCAGAGCCCTGGGGAAATGTTCTATCACGGTTCTATCAATGTGCTATCTATTGCCCAGCTTTCTGCTTGTTTATTTCCTTCAGAGGTCTCATTTGGCCAAATCTAGCCTCAAACTCCTTACAAGGAAGATGACCTTGAGGAAGATGACCTTGAATTTCCGACCCTCTTGCCTTCACCTCCTATTGCAGGGATAGATAACCACCCCTGCCTGTGGAGCCTTTTGCCAATTCTTTGCCCCAGGTTATTGCCCTGCTGTGGGTAGTAGAGAAGAAGGAAATCTGTGGGGAAGGCAGAGTCTGTTGATTACTCCCTGGAGTCCCGCTCTGCCCCCAGTCTGGCGTCTCTCACCTGCTCAGGTGAAGAGTGGAAGAACCCCATCAGCCAATGAGCCGAGGCGGCTCTCTTAAAGGCAACTGGCAGCTGGCACCAAAAGCGGTGTGACAACTGGTGAGCGCCAACCACACCAGGAGACAGCTTTAGGAGCTTTGGGAGTCACCCACCGCACTGTGACCCCATGGTGACCCTAGGACCCAGTCATTCCTGAAGGCTGCCCCCACCTCACCCAGGGCTGGTTTCCCAGGAGGATCTCATGCCGAGCCCTGGCCACTTCCCAGGAAGGAAAAACTGAGTGGCCTTGGCAGCTGCCCCAGAGAAGTCCACAGGTGACGTGGAGAAGCCATTTCCCTGTCCTGACCCCCTTCAGCCGCTCTGGTGAGTCCAGATGCCTGGGCTTTGGTGAGCCTCAGGACAGCAGGGTTTGGTGGGATCCCTGTCTGGGGGCAGAAAGCCTGGGGGCTGCTGCCTCTAGCTGCTGAGTGGCCTAGAGTCAGGCATTCCGTCTCTCTGAGCCTCCATTCCCCAACCTAGGAAAGGAGGAGCCCATGGTCCGTTTCGCCATTTTCCTCTTTGCACCATGTTTTGAAAATCTTTCCTGCCAACTTGTCCTCACATAGCTTGCTGCTGTGGATGGCCTTCCACAGCAATTGCCGCCTTACAGTGGTAGCCAATGTGTGTTTTCTGGTCAGTGGGAACCTACCACTGAGCTGAGGCAAGGTTAGCCAAAAGTAAAGAAATGTGGCATTTTAGTTTGTCTTTGAGATCTTATCAGGAGTCAATATTTGATTTTTACTTGACCTTGTGAAATATGAGAAAGAGCTCTGTGAGGAGATTTCAAAGTGGGGGCCATGAGCAGGAACCCCTAGATGTAGCACATACAGAGTTGAAGGACACCAGGCAGAAATAGCTTCCCATGTGGAGGCCAGCTTTGGTACCAAATGATGCTGTCTCAGATATGAGGTTCAGGGTTCATCCTTGCAAGTGGGAGGCCAGACCTGAAAGCCTCCTGCGTGAGTGTAAATTGCTCCTAGGGAGCCCCATCAGCTCACCCAACCTCTGCCCAGGGAGCTTTGGATGGGTGCAGTGAGGTCTCCCTCCAACAGGTGCTCAAGTGTGGCTTGGAGACAAGTGGGACAGCACTGCACTGCGGCTGGTCAAGACGCTCTCCAGGAGTGGGCTGGGGATTCCAGGACAGGGCTACAGCTGTCCTACCTCTGCATCCTCTGCCTGTGTGACCTTAGACAAGCTGCCTAACTACTCTGAGCTTCAGCTCGGGAGGCAGAGCCAGGTGGATCTCTGTGAGTTCGAGGCCAGATCCAGGACAGGCTACAAAACTGCACAGAGAAAACTTGTCTCCAAAAAAAAAAAAACCCAAAATACATTAATAATAATTGTGTTGGTAATCCCTGCCTGTGATCCCAGTATGTGGGAGACACAGGCAGAAAAATCAGGAGTTCAAGGCCAGCCAGTTGAAGACCTTGTCTCAAAAACAAACAAACAAACAAACAAAATAGGTAAATAAAACAAAGCAAATAATAAGAAAACCCCCTCTGTTCAGTCCTCGGAGCTTAGCTGCCTGTCTTCTCCTCCCTTCCCATTCCCCATGAATCTCAAGGTGTGCGGGTTCTGAAGCTGGGGCCGTGGAGTGACTGACAGCTAGGACAGCTTCCCGGCTCAGGGGGCTGCACCCACACAGAGGAGCAAATGAACTTCCAGTGGAATGTTCCCTGGCCCCTGAAGAGTCATGCTAGCCAGTCCCCTGCTCCAGGGCAGACCTAAGCAACACTGCTAAACTGCACCCCAGGGAAGGCTTTCAAACCGCTTTCCTTGGTAACCACAGCCTTGGCATCTCAATAATCGTCCCAAAGGGGAGCAGAGCAGCGTGTGTGTGTGTGTGTGTGTGTGTGTGTGTGTGTGTGTGTGAGAGAGAGAGAGAGAGAGAGAGAGAGAGAGAGAGAGAGAGAGAGAGAGAGAGAGACTGCAGTGAGTATTGAGATTAGAGTTTCAGGTGCATTGAGCAACCAAACCTTGAAAAAGGTTGGGAGAGTGTACGTAAAAGGCCCAGGTTCATTCCCCGTAACCTGGACAAGGTGGTGCGCACCGATAATGTCAGCAGAGGATGGGAAGTCATTTTCAGCTACCTAGAGAGCTTGAGCTGGATGCTCTGTAGGGGCTGGGGCTCCTCCCCTGGGAAGCCTGGGAGCCCTCCTCAGGAGTGGCTGGGTTAGCCGGCACCTGCTGGGCTAGCCATTGCACCTAGTGTTGAACTCAGAATAGTACCAGTTAGTAGTACTAGTTGCAACGTCGAAGCTCAAGGATTGGCCCAAGATGTAGCTGCATAGAGGAGCATGGATCTAGTGCAAGGGGGGCCCTGGGTTCCATTCACAGCTAGGGTTTTGTTTGTATGTTTGGAGACAGGATCTTGCTATGTAGATCATGGTAACTCCAACTTTGTAGTGGCTCCCTTGTTTCTGACACCTGAGAGCTGAGGTTATAGGTGTGCATAGGCCTTGCCAATTAAAAAAATTTTTTTTAATTAATTAAAAAAAATTTTTTTTTAGGTTTTTGTTTTGTTTTGGTTTTCAAGACAGAGTTTTACTGTTGTAGCCCTGGCTGTTCCAGAATTCACTCTAGACCAGGCTGGCCTCAAACTCGTATAGATCCACCTGCCTCTGCCTCCTGAGTGCTGGGATTAAAGGTGTGCACCACCACCGCCCGGCTGAGAGACAAGATTTCTTCATTTGGTCAATGTGTATGCCACATGGCTAGTCTACTGACTTCCAGAGTCTCCATCTCCACCCCTCCCCCCCCCCCCCCCACCCCCCCAATCTCACCTTAGGAGGACTGGGATTGCAGATGTGTGCTCTTGCGGCTGCTTCTCTGAGCTCTAGTGATTCTGACTCAGGTCCACCCAGCCATGTCCCCAGCCTTTAGCTGCTATTTTGAATAGGGCATGTGACCTCTAGTTTACCTTTCTTCACCACTCCCTGCTGCCCCAGCCTGGGGGGTAGTGGTGCTTTCTCATGTAGGGAACCCTCTGCCCCATTTTCTCCTGTAGAATTCTCTCCACCTTTCGTCTATGCTTACCCAGCTGCCGCATGGCACTCTGCACCTCATTTGTCCACTTGAACCCCCAGACAGAGTACTGACTGGACAGGCTGCTATATCAGCTAGGGGATGTTACCTCTGGCCTCGGTTCTGACCTGGGCTGGCTGCACTCTGAAATATAACTCCCTACGTTGCCTTTGAGGCCTCTGTGTAATCAGAAGTTTCTGTCCCACCAGGAACTCTCAAATACCCAGCAGCTGCTTCCCAAATTATGACACAGAGGCTTATATGAATTATAAATGTTCAGCCAGTAGCTCAGGCTTATTACTAACTAGCTCTTATGCTTAAATGAACCCATTATTCTTATCTATGTTTAGCCACCTTTTCTCAGTACAACATTCTCATCTTTCTTCCTCTGCATCTGGCTGACGACTCCCAACTCCACCCTTCTTCTTCCCAGAATTCTTAGTTTGGTTACCCTGCCTAGACTTCCTGCTTGGCTACTGGCCAATCAGCGTAATATTAAACCAATTTGAGTGACAAACCTTTACAATGTACAAGAGCTTTATTCCACAGCACTTCTGCATGCCAATACTCAGCTAGTGTTCATTTTCTGTTGCCTTTGCTGTATCACCTGCCTAATGATCCTTGTGGTGTGGCTCTCCTGGGGACAGGAAGGGGTCCCATGGGACACTAATTCTCAACACTTTGACCAGAGAGGCTGGCTTCCAACTGCCTCCCTCCATCTGTTGTAAAACAGGAAGGGCTTTCCTACCATTGACATCCCAGTGCCCAGTTCTCACTGAGTTTGCTGTCGGACACATGAGAGAAAATGTACAGCCTAGCAGGGAGCATTCTCAGTTTCTCTGCTGCACTCCACCAAACACACTCACACACGCACACACACACACTCACACACACACACACACACACACTCACACACACACACACACACACACACTCACACACACACACACTCACACACACACACACACACACACACACACACACACACACACACACACACACCAGAGAGTCTTCTATATAGCTCTTCACACACCTGTCTAGTATCATATTTGAATTCTGAGATGTGACCTTTTTAAAATTTTATTTATTGTTATTACTGTGTATATGATGAATGTGTGTGAGTCGGGGTACACACGCCAGAGGACAACTTGCAAGAGTCAGTTCTCTCCTTCCACCTTTGAGATCCAGGGTTCGTACTCAGGTCATCAGACTTAGCAGCAATCACCTTGCCTGCTGAGCCATCTCACCATCCCTTGAAATCAGATCTGTAGAGATCTACAATGTCAGAAATAGAAATGTGGGTGATTTATAAGACGTAGACCATCTAGGAATAACATCAACAAGTAGTTTTCACTATTTGTCATTTCATTTAAAAAAAAAACAAAACTTTTAAAATGCTTATTTATGTCTGTGTCTGTGAGTATATATGCACGTGCATGTGAATGTGTATGTTCCCTCTCTCTCTCTCTCTCTCTCTCTCTCTCATCCTCTTTCACTCTCTACCTATTCCCTAAGGGTAGAGTCTCTCCCTGACCCCCGGGGCTTGTATTTTATCAGCTAGGCTGGAAACCAGCAAACCTGATCCTCTTGTCTCCTCCTGGTTAGGTGCAAGAGTTACAAGACGTGCACAGAACTTTCGCCTTGCTATGTGGGTGATGGGATCTGAACTCTGGTCTCCAAGATTGTGTAACACATGCTTTTAGCTGCTGAGACATCTCTCAAGCCCTCCATTTGCCATTTCTAATGGATTAGTGCGTAGTGCAAAAGAAAAAAGAAAGGAAGGAAGGGAGGGAGGGAGGGAGGGAAAAGGAAGGAAGGGAGGGAGGGAGGGAGGGAGGGAAAAAGGAAGGAAGGGAGGGAGGGAGGAAGAAAGAAAGGAAAAGAAAAGACTTTCAAAACTTCAGATGAGTGTAGAATGATCAGGCTCTGAGATCTATTGGGGATATCTACTGCAGATATGGCTGAGAGAATAACAATGTGTATGCCAGAAATGTATCTCTGAGCCAGTCAACTTTCTCACTAGACAATGGAAATTGGCCTGAGAAGGGGAGAGGACTGGCCTGAAATCCAGCACCAAGCCAAGCAGAGCAGACCCAGAGGAAGGGCCAGACTTGACCTTGAAGCCATCCTTCCCCCCACTACAATGACTTAGAGAAGAAAAACTAAGCCTAGGAAGGGAGATGCTCGAAGCCAGGAGCTCTGGGAAGCCTGGCTGAGGTGGGTGAGGAACCCAGTTCCGTGCCACCCGACTGCAATTTGCCAGCTGGTCTCCTCGGCTTCTGCTCTACTTCTCAGAATCCCTTTGCTCCTGTCCCAATTTCCTGTGTCATTTTCTTTGGCTTGAGAGTGCACACTGGAGCAGAGGGACCTCAGGGGACCCGAGCCCTAAATACCCTCCTTTGGCAGCCTTCAGCTGGTTACCCAGCTCCCCCTTTTTGGAAGAGAAGTCCCAAGACAGAGGTTTTTAACTATACCAATGCCATAGACACTTCTGGCAAACTGGTGAAGTCTGTTCGCCCCTTCCCAGCATGGTTTTTTTTTTTCCCAGCATTTTTTTTTTGGGGGGGGGTTTCGAGACAGGGTCTCTCTGTAGCTTTGGAGCCTGTCCTGGACTAGCTCTGTAGCCCAGGCTGGCCTCTAACTCACAGAGATCCACCTGCCTCTGCCTCCTGAGTGCTGGGATTACAGGAGTGCGACACCACCGCCCGGCTCCAGCATGTTTTTAAATTCGCAAACTAAAACAGGTTTGGTGACACTTAGGATGTAGAAGGTTCAGGTTCAAGGCCACGCTATACCACGTGCAGATCCTGTCTCAAAACAAACAAGACAAAACCCTCCCCTGGTCCTGTGCTCCCCATTCATATGACATAAAGCAAAGCTGGGGTCACAGAAGCCAAGGGGTTTCCCCTGCTTCCATTTGGTGGCAGGGCTGGTTCAGGGAGAGAAGATTAAGCATCACAAAGGGCAACTTCCTCACACCCCATCCTGTGTCCACATCAGAGAAACAGTCTTTCACAGCCAAGTTCAGGGACAAGAGTCAGTATTAAAGTTCCTGGTTCTGGCTCTGCCTCAAGCTTCTCATCTGCAAAACAGATGATACCACTTGGTGCTGAGGTTACCTCAGCAGCCTCCCGACAGCCACCTGTGATGCAGCCTGACCTACAGCTGCGTCAGTCATCCAGCCTGATACCTACCTCCTAGATGCCAACCCGTCGGGGACCTCCCAGACACTTCCTCTTTGCTGTCACCATTACGTCATTGGACTAGCCACACTTCTGACAGCACCTCCCTTCTCTTCCTAGATAGTATTTATTCATGGGCACACGTGTACCATGGTCGGTGCTGAGAGATCAAAGGACAACTTGCAGGGGCCGGTTTGCTCCTTTTACCATGTGGGTCCTGGGATTGAATTTAGGTCACCAGGCAGAGTAGGGCAGTCCACATTGTCACCCTCCAGGCTTCCTATGTTCCTCTCCCTGGCATCTCTACTTCCTTGTGCACAGATGTGTACCCGAGTGAGTGCATGCCTTCATAGAGCCGTGGGCACCTTTTGCCTTGTCCTCTGTGCCTTTTAGGTTACCCAGGATGATGGTGCAACTCCAGAGAGCTAGGAGCAGAGGAATGATTCCAGAACGTGAGATTTTCCCCCACCAGAAGAGGGTAGGAAGAAATGAGGAAGAACTCGGGGAATTTAGATGGGAAGGGAGGGGTCAGGGTGAATCTGCCCATTGTCTGAACCAAGTGGAGTCTTGGTTGGTTAGTTTATTTGGAGACTGAGTCCCAGCGTTGCTCAGGCTAGCTGACAGTTCCGTTAGTAGCTAAGGATGACCTTGAACTCCTGATCCTCTTGCCTCAGAGGTGTGCACCACAACATCCATTCTGAAGTACTGGGGATTGAACCCAGGACTTTGAGAGGGTTAGTCAAGTGATCTGCCAACTGAACTGCCTCCCCAGGCCCTTTTTGCCTTTCGTTTTTTGTTCTGAGCTGATCCTTCTGCTTCTGCTTCCCAAGTACTTGGATCGCAGGGTTGTGGACCTGTACCATCACACCCAGCCGGTGGATAGATGGATTGCTCTCAGAGACCAGCCCTATAGGGAGAGCCGTCCACTCTCCATGCTGTTTGGAACCAGGTCGGGAGAGCACTGCCATGTAGTGCAGGAGTCACAGACCCTCGGATTCTTCGAAGGTCAGAGTTGGACTCTCAGCTGCCTCCAGGTTTTAAGTTCCTGAGGGGAGAGTGGTGCCTGGAGCTAGAGAGTGACTTGCCTGAGGCCACAGGTGAAGCTGAGGTCATCTGGCCTAGAACTGACACCTGATTTCCTCCTGGCCTCACTCTCTGGCCTCCTGCCAGGAAGCCAATTATCTGGTCTGGGACTGACCCACAGTGAGTTAATGCAACAACGCTGAGCTGTGTGAGTCCTGGGTCTCACCAGGGATTGTCACACCTTAACCTTAGAGTCTAGCTGAGGGACAGTGACAGGTTGTAATTCTGCTGAGATATAGCGTACTTCCAACATGATGATCAAGGGGCCCCTAGAGACACTGGAGGCCCAGCCTCACTCCAGACAGTTCCCTCCGGGCTTCATGTGACATCCAAACAGGATACCCCATGAAGAGGAAGGTTGGGGGGGGGGTGTTTGCCCATACCCAAATCCCAACACTTAGGCAGCTGAAGCAGAAGATCACAAGGTTATGTCCAGGACTGGCTTGTCTCTTAGGGCAAATAATAGGACTAGAGGAGCTGGGGAGATGGTTTTTTAGTAGGTAAAGGAAACTTATGTGTTGAAAGGAAGAATTGCCGGATGGTGGTGGCGCACGCCTTTAATCCCAGCACTCGGAGGCAGAGGCAGGTGGCTCTCTGTGAGTTCGAGGCCAACCTGGGCTACAGAGTGAGTTCCAGGACAGGGTCCAAAGCTACACAGAGAAACCCTGTCTTGAAAAAACAAAACAAAACAAAAAGAAGAAGGAGGAGGAGGAGGAAGAGGAGGTAGAGGAGGAGGAGGAGAGAACCGATTCTTGCAAGCTGTCCTCTGACCTCCATGTATATTGCTTCGGCATTGAAGAACACAAACACAATAAATAAAATGTAATTGAAATATAGGACTGAGAGGTAGTACCATTGGCAGAATACTTGCCCAGTATGCATGAAGTTCTGGGTTTGATCCCCAGCACCACAGCATAATATGGTTATGGTGTCTACTGTTGGTTTGTGCTTTTTGCTTTGTTTTTGAGTCAGGGTCTTGCAATACAGCCCTTGTTGGCCTTGAACTTCCTACCTCTAAGGAGCCTCTGGTTCCTAAGTGTTGGGACTCAAGGTGTGTGCCACCCCAACACCCCCATATTACTCTCTTCTGTATTATTTGCACTACAGTGCAGAATCTGTGCCTACTTCAGGTCAAGGAAAGAGAAGTACATGGGATCCCCTAGCACTGAAGTTACAGACACTTGTGGTAGTAGGTGGTGGGATTTGAACCCTAGTCCTCTGGAAGAGCAGCCAATGGTCATAATAGCTGAGCCTCTGCTTCTTCCCTTTTTGAAGACAGGGTCTCACACAGCCCAGCCTAGCCTAGAACTCATGTGTGTAGCTGAGGCTGGCCTTGAGCTCCTGATTGTCCTGCTGCTTCCCCGCTGCCTGGGATTGCAGGAGCGTCCTTACCTTAGAGTCTTCCTACTGATTTTCGGGTCCTTGATGTAATGTAATCTTTAGCACTGTTTTTGTTGTTGTTTGTGTGCTTCCTTTGGTAGTGATCCCATGTGGCTCTTCTTCTCTTTCAATTTCAACTTTGATTTTATGAGTATAGGTGTTTTGTCTGTTTGTATGTCTGTCGGCCACATGGATGCTTGGTGCCCATGAAGACCAGGGTAGGGTACTAGATACTCTGGAACTAGAGTTACAGATAGTTATAAAAGTGCTGGGAACTGAACCTGGGTCCTCTGGAAGAGCAGCCAGTGCTCTTAATGGTTGAGCCATCTCTCCAGCCTGTCACTTTGAGACAGCGTCTTACTAAATTATTCAGACTGGCTGCCAACGCCTGCTTCTGCCTCCCTTGTCCTGGGGTGACAGACCTGAACCTCCATGCTCAACCTCTTTTGTAGTTCTCTAATATCTACTGATGTACTGGAAATAGAAGAGGCTTGCGGGACTTGTTTGTATTTTGTGTGTTCAATGCAAGGAAGCTGTCTGCCTCTTTCCTATCTAAAAGTCTTTAGAAGTTGATAATTTGGAAACTTCTTTCACTCTTACCTGTAGTTGTAGACAGAGGAAGTCATTTTCTAGTTCTAGATAAGGGACCCAGAGAAGACAGCAGAAAGCCCCCTCACAAGGACCCACTAAGAGATCGGTGATCTGGCCGGGTGTGATGGTGCAGGCCTGTTCTCCAAGCTTGGGAGGTGGAGGCAGGAAGACCAGGTCATTTTCAACTTCATTCGGAGTTCAAGACCCTGCGTCAGCTGGGCATGTTGATACATGCCTTTAGTATCCGCACTCAGGAGACAGGGAAAGTACATCTCTGTGTGTTGGAAGCCAACCTGGTCTACATAGCAAGTTCCAGCCCAGTCAAGGGCTACATCGTGAGACCTTATCTCAAAATAAACAAGAGGCATGGGCTCTAGCATCAGGCAGACCTGAGCTGACATGTCTGTTCTGACACTGACTGTAAGCACTGAAGCAGCAGGTTCCTCCTCTGGTGCAATAGAAATGGTAGATGCTATTCCAGACAGCTACTGGGGAGAAGGGGAGGCAGTGTGTATAAAGTGCTCGGCAAAGGAACTGGATCTGCATGTAGGCGGATTAACCCGGCAAACAAGGTCCTTACTGCAGTTTGCTGCCCTGTGTGCATGCATGCATGTGCGTGCGTGCGTGCGTGCGGAGGTGCCATAGCCCCGAGTGAGAGCTCACCACCCTGTACTTCATTCAGGAAAGGATTCGTGGTTCCCAGCAGGCATGGCCCAAGATACCTTGACCAGTGTAAAAGTGCATGTTTATAATCTCATCATTCAGAGGTGGAGGAAGCGTATTAGGACTTCAGAGCTAGTCTGGACTACAGGCCACCCAGTCTCCAAAGAACTCAAAATGAAGCATCACAAGATACCAGCTCCAGTCTGGATGATAATCTCAGGACTAGAGGGGAGGTGTGGGGTAGTGCTTACCACTTAGGGATCCTCTTAGGGCCTTCCTGCCTGCATCCCTCCTGCTGAAGGCCTCTCCCTAGTCAGGTGGAGGGAGACTCAGCAGTGATAACTTCAAGGAGCATGCCTGAACATCCAAGTCTCCTTCCCCTGATGGTCTCCAGCCAAGTCCCTGGCATGGGGGAGTTAAATCCAGAGTCTAAAGAAAGCCAGCTTTGGGCTTGCATCTAAATCTACCTGACCCTATACTGGGCTTCCCTGGGTAACCCTGAGTGTTCTGGAATTCGCTTTGTAGACCAGGCTGGCCTCAAACTCCCAGTGCTGGTGTTAAAAGATTGTGCCACCATGCCTGGTACATCTAAATCTTTGTATAAAAACTTTTAAAGTTTTTTTTTTTTTTTTTTTTTAGCCAGGCAGTGGTGGTGCATGCCTTTAATCCCAGCACTTGCAGAAAAGAAGTCTAAATGTATCTGAACCCACAGGGAGAAAGAAGGAGAAATCTAGAGATAAACCAAATAAAGGGGGGAAATGACGAAACAAACATGTTTTGGGGACAGGACTTTACTATATATCCCAGGTTGGTCTTGAACTCACAATCCTCTGCCTCAGCACTCACTCAGTGCTGTGATCATCATCTCCACGTCTAGCTAGAGGCAATGTCTGCTGATAGTTAACCATTAAGAATTACTAGCGAGGGTGAGGGTGGGGTGGAGAGATGGCACTTAGTGGTTATAGAGCACTGGCTGCTCTTCCAAAGGACCCAGGTTCAATTCCCAGAGCCCACCTGGTGGCTCACAACTGTCTCTAACTCCAAGATCTGACACCCTCACATGGACGTACATGCAGGCAAAACACCAGTGAACATAAAATAAATAATTTTTTTTAAAAAATTACTATCCAGGCTGTGATGGCAAATGCTTTTAATCCCAGGAGGTAGAGGCAGGCAGATCTCTGTGAGTTCAAGGCCAGCCTGGTCTACAACTACTACAAAGTAAGTTCCAAGACAGAGAAACCTTGTCTCGAAAAACCAAAAAGGAAAAAAAAAAGAAAGGAATTACTCTAACCCTCAATAGAATAAATAAAAATGAAACCAAGCAAAGGCCTTAGGTGCTGAAACACAGGAACCTGAAGGTGGGACAGAACCTCCAAGGCGACAATAAGAGCTTCTGAGAGATAATGGGGGCCAGAGGGCAAGGGAGGATACATGGCCTGAGCCCCCGGTCACCAGCTCTCAGGCTGGGATACTGTAGACTAACTGGAGGGCTTATGGAGAAAGGGGCACTGGAGTTTAGAATCTCACATCCATCCGGTCCATATACTTGGACTTGGCGCCTCTGGACGAGGTTCAAGATTATGTCTCATAAGCAGTCTGCTGCTGTGATAATGGGTGAATCTGTTGTTCCTTTCTGGATTTTGGTTGGCCCTGAGGCTTACATGCGCCAGCAGATACTGGTTGAAGTGATGTTACCCTGTTTTATCTTGAAACAGTCTTGGTGGGTGGGCTAATTGCTGAAGCCCAGGCACGCCTTGACTGTGTGATCCCCCTGTCTCAGCCTTGTGAGTGTTAAAATTTCAGGTGTGAGCTGCCAAACCCCGCTGAAGCTTCGGCTTCAGGCTGCCTTGGATTTTCAATGGTTCCCTGTGGTGGTTTGAATGACATTGTCCCCTGTAGTTTCAGGCACTTGAATTCTTTGTCCCCAGTTGGTGGTACTGTTTGGGTTGGAGATGTGGCCTCCGTGGAAGAAGTGTGTCACTGGGACAGGCTCTGAGATACACCCCCCACACACACCATTTCCAGTGCACTCTCTCTGGTGTTTGTGGTTTAAGATGTGCCTGCCTGTCTGCTGCCATGCTTCTCCACTGCCATGGTGATAGACTCCTAGCCCTCTGGAACCATAAGCCCAAATAAACCCTTTTACCAAGTTGCCCTGGTCATGGTGATTTATCACAGCAACAGAAGATAACAAATACAGACTCCTTTAATTGCTCAGTTGCCTGGTAACCAAGTTTGAGCCTGTTGGGCTGGAGATGTTGGGAAAGGCCTGGCATAGAGTCATCACCAAACACCAGATATATAGATCCATCCCTCTGCGTCCAACTCAGAGAGAGAGAGAAACCACATAGTCCTTTGAGCGGGGAAAGTCTGACATAAAGAACTATCTGGAGCTGGGTGGTGGTGGTGCATGCCTTTAATCCCAGCACTCAGAAAGCAGAGGAAGGTGGATCTCTGTGAGTTCAAAGCCAGCCTGGTC
This sequence comes from Onychomys torridus, assembly GCF_903995425.1. Taxonomy (NCBI): domain Eukaryota; kingdom Metazoa; phylum Chordata; class Mammalia; order Rodentia; family Cricetidae; genus Onychomys; species Onychomys torridus. Next base: position 46,043,249 of record NC_050450.1, read on the forward strand.
TATAGAGCAAGTTCCAGGACAGCCAGGGCTATGCAACCCTCTCTTGAAAAAAAATCTGGTCATGGTGATTCACATCTGTGATTCTAGCATTTAGGAGGCAGAGGCCAGAGGAACAAAGGTTCAAGGCCATCCTTGTAGCATAGTGAATTAGAGGCTAGCCTGGGCTAAGTAAAGTCTAAACAACAATTAAGTCTGTCTAGATGTCTCAGCAGGTCTTTAAAAGAGCTTGTTACCAAGCCTGACGACCTGAATTCAATCCCTGGAAGCCACAGGGTGGAAGGAGAGAACTGACTCCTGCAAGTCGACCTCTGACCTCCACATCATGATGCAGCAAGCAAGCAAACAAACAAATAATCAATTGTAATAAAAAATTTAAAAAATGGGCTGGAGAGATGGTTCAGTGGTTAACTGAACCTGTAACTCCAGCTCTAGGGTGCACCCCTGGCCTCCATGGACACCGTCACTCACATGCACATACCCACACATATACACAGACTTAAACATAAAAGCAACTCCTTAACAAGCAAAAAGATATCCATCACAGCTGGACGGGAATAATGGAGAGCTGGCCTACACAAAGTCAAGAGAACCCTGAAAAACACGGGAACTGCAAGCGGTGGTGGCACTGCCTTTTATCCCAGCACTCAGGAGGCAGAGGCAGGTGGCTCTCTGGGAGTTCAAGGCCAGCCTGGTTTACAGAGTGAGTTGCAGGACAACCAGGGCTACACAGAGAAACCCTGTCTCTTGAAACAAAACAAAAGTGCTGTGGATATCGCTCTGTATAAATAAAATACTGATTGGCCAGTAGCCAGGCAGGAAGTACAGGTGGGACAAACAGAGAAGAGAATTCTGGGAAGAAGGCCGAGGCAGAGAGAACTACCAGCTGCCATCATGACAAGAAAGATGTAAGGTACTGACTGGTAAGTTACGAGCCACGTGGCAAAGTATAGATTAGTAGAAATGGGCTAAATATAAGAGTAAGAGCTAGACAATGGTAGGCCTGAGCTAATGGTCAAGCAGTTTAAATAACATAAATGTCTGTGTGTTTATTTTATAAGTGGGTTGTTGGACTAACAGGGCTTGGGGGGTGGGGGGCTGAAGAGAAGCTCTCCAACTACACAAAAGAGTCAGCTTCCAGCCATAGTGCTGACACAGAATCTGTCCAAGGAGTCATACCCCAGAACGAGGATCTACATTTTTTGGAATAGCTCCTGTTTGTGTTTCTCTTAAAGAGCAGAAGGGGTTGCCATGGCACACTGCCTGTCCAATGGAACCTGGAAGAAAGCATCTCTTGAGAAAATTGCTACAAGTACATCTACTCAGGTGCTAAGGACAGCCAGTCTCACAGAAATGACTCAGTGGATACATAGCTACACCACCTCGCTTTGGAGGGACTCATGGGAAAGTGCTTGGCGGCCCACTGCCGTTGGTCACAGTGCTCTTGATCCCAGAGAAGGCACCTATTCCACAGGATGTAGGTATAGAACTACCCACAGAGGTAGGTGCTATAACCAGGAAGCCTCACCTATTGTTGGAACTTCTGCTCACGTGTGCCTCTCTGTGAACATGTGTACTTTTCTCTTGGCTATTCCTAGTAGCAGAATTACAGGGGGATGGGTCATTGTCAGGATACAATAAGATCTTTTTAAAAATCGAAACGTAGGCCAGTGGTGGCTCATGCCCTTAATCCCAGCACTCAAGAGACAGATCTCCGAGTTGCAGGCCAGCCTGCTTTACAGTAGCAATTTTAGGGCAGACAGGGCTACACAGAGAAACCCTATCTCAAAACAATACATCAACAACCAAAAAAAAAAAAAAAAAAAGAGGTGAAAAATGGAAACATATAGGGGCTGGGGAGATGGCTCAGCAGTTAAGAGCTCTGGCTGCTCTTCCAGAGGACCTGGGTTCAAGTCCCAGCACCCATATACAGCTCATAACTGTCTGTAACTGCAGTTCCAGGGAATCTGATACCCTCATGCAGATATACACACAAGCAAAACATCAATAAAATAAATAAATAATTTAAAAATAGTTTAAAAAAAAAACAAAATATGGGGGCTGGAGGGATGGCTCAGTGGTTAAGAGCACCAACTGCTCTTCCGGAGGACCCGGGTTCAATTCCCAACACCCAAATGGCAGCTCACAACTGGCTGTAATTCTAAGATCTGACAACCTCAACAGACACACATGCAGGCAAAACAAATAAGTAAAAATAAATAAATTATTTTTAAAAAGTATGGGGTTGGGGATTTAGCTCAAGGCCCTGAGTTCAGTCCTCAGCTCCAGAAAAAATAAAAATAAAAATAAAACTGGACATGGTGGTGCATTGTGTGAAAGAATTAAAAAAGCAACAACAGATATGTCTGTTCTTGGAATGAAAGACATCAGATGAAGGGAAAAACATATTAACATGGTTGATGGATAAAGAAAACAGGAGTGACTTTTCCTCTTGACATTCTATGTCTCCCAGTAATTGTGTCATAACTTTGTACTCTTTATAATAATCAAAAGAAACATTTAATCCTATTGATCTCCAGAGTCTCACTTAAATGCCACTTCCCTTCAAGCAGCTTGCAGAAGTCAATTGTGCAGTCTGCCAATGACTTACTTCTTTTCGACGACAATTAAGGCAGGGTCTTACTACACTGCTTTGGCTCCCCCGGACCTCTCAATATAGAAGAGGCTGGCCTTTAACTCAAAGACATCTGCCTGCCTCTGTTTCCTGGGCTCTGGGATTAAAGGTGTGTACATCTAAGATCAGTCTATTTTAATATTTTTAGACAAGGTATTATGTAGCCCGAGCTGACTTGGAACTCAAATTCAGAATGACCTTAAGCTTCTGATCGATCCTCCCACTTCCACCTCCTAAGTGCTGACTTATAGGTGTGTACACTATGTCTGCTTTAAGTGGTACAAGGGGATTGAATTCAGGGCTTTGCTTGTGCTAGGCAAGAAGCCCTTGACCCACTGAGCCACATTTCTATCTGGTCATAGTATTCCTTCTGTGCACCCCTATACAAATCATGTTTCTGCAGGATCTTAGTACCTTGCCTATGAAGGATTTCTCAAACATCCGATCCCTCTCTTCTGTCCCACAGACATTTACTTTCTTTTTTTCTATTTTGTTTTGTAGTTAAGAGACAGGATTTCTCTGTGTAGCCCTGGCTGTCCAGGAACTCACTCTGTAGACCAGGCTATCCTGGAACTCAGAGATCGGCCTGCCTCTGCCTCCCAAATGCTAGAAGGTATGCTCCATACCACCACTACCTATCCATTTGCTTTAGATTGGCAAAAATTTGAACCCAGATTGCAGTCTCCATTCTTGTCATCAAAGCTGCTGTTGAAAGTGTTTAAACAAGAAGCTGACTGCCATTCAGGAAATGCTTCCAAGCAGCTCACGTGAGAGGAATCTAGTGCACTAGTGAAATCTTCAAAAAGTGTCCAGTGTGGGGATTAATGGAAAAAATACCGGGGCACAGTGGTACTCATCTTTAATCCCAGCATTCAAGAGGAGAGGCAAGCGGATCTCTGTGAGTTCAGGGCTTTACGTCAAGACCCGTCTGAGAGAGAGAAGGAGGGAGGGAGGAGAGAGAGAGAGAGAGAGAGAGAGAGAGAGAGAGAGAGAGAGATCCAAAACTCGGGGAGCTGGGGCTTTGCACTATGGCCACGTACCTTTCGTCAGGTGAGGCTGCCTGTCTGAAAGCCATTCTTCTGTCACGTTGAAGTGATGAATGTGGGTGAAGGTCCAGAATAACAAATAGGATTTGATGTGAATGGTGGACGGTACCATATCCATGATTAATATGTTTAATGTCTTCTTGTGGAGAGGGTACTACGTGCCTGTAATTCCAGAATTCAGGAGGTGGAGGCAGGAGAATTAGAAATTCAAAGTCAGGTTGGAGAGGTGGTTGAATCTGTACCGTTGCTGTAGGTGTCCTAAATTCAGTTCCCAGCACCCAACTCTGGCTCACAACAATCTGTAACTCCATTTCCAGGCTATCTGATGCACATGCCTATACATGTAAGTAAAAATAAAGCCAGGCAGTGGTGACATGCACCTTTAATCCCAGCACTGGGGAGACAGAGGCAGGTGGATCACTGTGAGTTTGAGGCCAGCCTGGTCTACAGAGTGAGTTCCAGGATAGCCAAAAGTACACAGAGAAACCCTGTCTCAAAAAACTAAAAAAAAAAAAAAAAAAAAAAAAAAAAAAAAAAAAAAAAAAAGAATATTTTAAAGAGCTTGGCTTGGCGGCCCATGCCTTTAATACCATCATTTGGGAGACAGGCAGGCCAATCTCTTTGAGTTTGAAGCCAGCCTGGCCTACATAGAATTCTAAGCCAACCAGGATAACCTAGTGAGATCTTATCTCAAAATTGAATTGAGTTCAATTAAAATTCAAAACCTAAAACTAAGTCCAAGGCCAACCTCTACTACATAGTAAATTTGAGGGCTACATGTGACCCTGTCTCAAAAAAGCAAACCAAAACAAGAGATGCCTAAAAGAAGTCCAGGTTCCATGGGAAAGAATGCAGGGGTAGGTTAGCAATTCCTAACACCAGTGGGGATTTGAAGTTGGTATCATGTTTATTCGAGACTCATCTCTAACCAAACCTCACTTTGAGGTCCTTTCCTAACAGCCCGGTGCTCTGGGCACCCAGGCTGAGGCCCACTCCTCCCGTGTCTGCTGGCCATCAGATTCATCCCACAGGCAATTCTCTTCATTCCAAAGGGGGAGGAATTTTAATTATCTACTGAAACCATAGACTGTCTCCAGCAGTGCATGTGATAAATATTTAAATATTCTTCACATCTCTCAGAGCTCTGGAGAGAAAGAAATGTCTGTGAACAAAGTATTAATTACATACCCCAAATCATTCTTTTGAGATAAATTATACATCGTAATTACCATACTTGACAGCCTTCCCTGACTGCATATTGCTCTACTCTCAAGTTGAAGCTGGTCCTGGTAGATGGGTGTAGTCATTGGTCCTGGTAGCCAGAGGAGGCAGAGAGGTGAGTGTCCTGGGCACAGTCCCACAGTCCAGAATTCTCAGCTTCCCAGTATGGTCTCACTTTTGGTTCTGTCTGAATCCATTTAAAATGTTGGGCCATTTTAAATTCCTAGAAAGAAGCCAGGCAGTGGTGGCACATGTCTTTGATCCCAGCACTTGTGAGGCAGAGGCAGGCTGACCTCTGGGTTTGAGTCCAGCCTGGTCTACAGGTCAAGTTCCAGGACAGGGAAACCCTGTTTCCAAAAACCAAAAGTAAATTAAAAAATTTAAAAAAAGAGGAAAAAATAGAGGCACACACACACACACACACACACACACACACAGAAAGAGAGAGAGAGAGAGAGAGAGAGAGAGAGAGAGGAATTGTGGATTCAGGCTCACAGTTCCAGAGACTTCGATCCAGAGAGAGAGAGAGAGAGAGAGAGAGAGAGAGAGAGAGAGAGAGAGAGAGAGAGAGGAATTGTGGATTCAGGCTCACAGTTCCAGAGACTTCGATCCATAGTCCTCAGCTCTGCTGATTTAGGACCATGCTGAGGCAGAACATTATAGGAGCGGGAACTGAGACCAAGGCTGTCCACCCTATGGCTAACAGGACACAGAGACAGAGGATGGGACAGGACTAGGCATAACCTTCAAAGGTTCACCCTTCTAACTTCTTCCAGCTAGCAACCACTTCCAAAAATAGTTCACCAGCTGGGGGGTCAAGCATTCCATACATTCCTCTGTGAGGAACATTGCATATCCAAATGCTAACCAGCTTTGTGATGTGTGTGTGTGTGTGTGTGTGTGTGTGTAAGGGGGGTGCACGTGTGTGTGCGCATGTGTATAGAAGCCAGAGATTGATGTCTTGTACTTCCTTGGTTACTCTCCGCATTATTTCTTTGAGGCAAGGTCTCTCACTGAACTTGGAGTTCGATCTAGGGATCACCCCGAGTGAAAAGAAGAAATAAAAAGGAAAGGAAAGAACATGACTACTCCGAGGTATGCTGGAGAAGAAAGTTTATTGTAGCTATGTGAGAGAGCATAGTTAGAGGCAGGGATATCTGGGAGAGTCCAGAGTGGACATGACCAGACTGAGCCGGGCTATGTGGGGTAGGGAAGAGAGAGGAGAGAGAGGGGAACCAGGTGCAGCAGCCAGGAGGCCAACGGTCCAAAAGGGGAGGGTACCCAAAATGTCTGGATTATATAGGGAAGGCCTCTGGGGAAGGGCAGCCCAGCCCCTGGGCTGGAGAGTTCACGGTAGAGGGTGCTGGGGTATGCAAGTCATACCCTGTAACAGGTAGGGACTGAGGGACTCTGGGAGAACCCGGCAGCCAAGTCCAGCTGTGATATGCTAAATAGGCACCTCAGCTGTTTGTCCTTTTGAAACTTCCTGTCTCTACCCCACTCCAGCATTAGAGTTACAGACACACAAGACCAGGCCTAGCTTTTTACCTGGGTGGTGGGGATCAGAATTCAGGTCCTCATGTTTGCATGGCAGGTGTTTAACCAACTGAGTCATCCCTGAAAACTCCTCAATGATAAAAGGTTTAATAATAGTAATTACCTCAAAGAATTATCATATGAACTGATTCATGGATAGCACAATTGTGTTATCCTACATAAGGAAATACTACCTTTGTGATCTCTTTAAAAATTTTAGGGGCTGGAGAGATGGCTCAGAGGTTAAGAGCACCAACTGCTCTTCAAGAGGTCCTGAGTTCAATTCCCAGCACCCACATGGTGGCTCACAACCATCTGTAACGAGATCTGGCAGTCTCTTCTGTGTACCTAATAAATAAATAAATCTTTAAAAAAAAATTAGATTTCTATAATCTTATGACCCAAAACAGTAAGACTTTTATCTTCTATAACAAGTTTCAATAAATTTAGACCAACCTAAAAAATTAATTTTATTTATTGTAAGTGTCCTTGGTCCATGACTTGAGGTCAAAGGAAAACTTACAGGAGTCTTTTCTCTCCTTTCATTATGTGGGCCCCAGGGCTGGAATACAGGCCATCAGGCCGGCCATCTCACCAGCCCATGCCTTTAGAAGCTTGTTTGGTTTTTTTTCAAGTCATTATGTCAGGATTGTAGCGCTGGCTGTACACTCCATAGACCAGGTTGACCTCACAGAGATATCTGCCTGCCTCTGCCTCTTAAATGCTGGGATCAAGGGTGTGCAATACCACATCTGGCTTCATCAAAATCTTAACATGGGCCCTTAGGAATAAGTTTTCAATTAAATACAAAAGAAAACCTAAAAAATGTAAAATCTGCTTATTCAATTTTATGGCTATTGAGACAGGCTGGGGTGTGTGTGTGTGTGACGGGTCGGTAAAGTTTTGTAGCTATTTCAATAAGTAGCAAGATACCTAAACAGCCACCATTCCTTCTGAGGTATTCCAGAGAGAATGATGCATAAGCATTTGAACAGAAAGAAGATGGCAAAGACTTGATCTTACAAATGAGGCTACATTGTAACCAACTGCTTTTCAGTGGGGAAAAAAAAGGCACATAATTTTGTCCTCCTTTGCTGTTGTTGTTTTGAAACAGAGTCTCAACTGAGTTGTGGTGGCCCTTGCCTTTAATCCCAGCACTGGGGAGGCAGAGCCAGGCGGATCTCTGTGAGTTCAAGGCCAGCCTGGTCAACAGAGCAAGATCCAGGACAGGCACCAAAACTACACTGAGAAACCCTGTCCTCGAAGATAAACAAACAAACAAACAAACAAACAAACAAATAAATAAATAAATAAAAATTTTAAGAATAAAATAAATGAAGAAAGAAAAAGGGAGAGAGAGTCTCCTGTAGCTCAGGCTGGCCTTGAACTTCTGAACTCTTGCTACAACCTCCCAAGTGTTAAAATTACAGGTGTGCACTACAATGCTTTATGGGATGCTGGGGGTGGAACCCAGGGCCTCATTTATTTTATTTGTATGTGTATGGTGTTATGTCTGCATGGGTGTATGTCTGTATCCTGTGCGACCTGATACTGGTGGAGACCGGAAGACTACATCCTAGCTCATGGAGTCACAGAGGGTGGTGACCAGCCATGTTAGGTGCTGGGAATCAAACCCAGGTCCTCTGGAAGAGAGCCACCAGTACTCTTAATTGCTGAGCCATCTCTCCAGCCCCCTAAATTAATGTTAAAAAATAAAAAGAAGAAGGTAACCTTCAGTTTGAAGGCTGACAGCAGGGGCTCCTCCAGCCATGGGTCTACATGACCGGACAGGATTGAACAAAGGTCATGTGAGACCCCGAAATGACTGGAGCCCCAGCATCCTCCTGCCCTGGGCAGAGTGACGTCATCTCACCTAGATCCTGCCAACAAATTCCTGAAAAAAAAAAAAAAAAAAACAAGATCAATATGCAAAGATGGCAGACAGGAGCCAAACCAAGACCTGGTCTCTGTCCGCTTATATTCAAATGGGGCCCTAGGGAGGCAGAGGCAGGGGGATCTCTATGAGTGCAAGGCCTGTCTGGTCTACACAGTGAGATTCAGGCAGTCGGAGGAGCTACACACGTACACAGTGAGACCTTATTTCAAAACAACAACAGAAACATACACAACAAAAACTCTTCTCAATGTTTTGTTTTTTGGTCAAAGTACTGAAAGGAATGAATATTCTTAGGGGATCCCCTTCGAGTTCACAGGAAGTTCCACAAATACATGGCTTGCCAAACAGTTTGTGTTTAGTTCTCTTTTTCTCTTTTTCTTTAAAAGCAAAATTACATGTCTGTATTTTTTTTTTAAGGGGATGGGCATGCGCATGTGTCATGCTCACGTGTGGAGGTCGGAGTAGAACTTGTGGGAGTCAGTTCTCTCCTTCCTTGATGTGGGTCCCACGGATATCAAACTCTGGTCCTCAGGGTTGGGGGGAAGTCCCTTTCTTACCTGCTGAGCCACCTGGCCAGCCCCAGAATGGCTGTTTGGCTGTCTCAGGCTGGTGTGATGTGCTCACAAAGCCGGGGCTTCACAGAGGCAAGGCAGCCCTTACACGAATGTGGTATTGTTCATTTCTAAAGCCTTCCTGTCCGTTTTGTACCAGCAGATCTACATACTGGCTTTGTGCAGGAAGCAGACAGGATTGTTCATGCTTGCCCCGCCATTCAGATGAGATACTTGACGCTCTGAAAGAGGAAGTGAAGATGTGAACAGGATGAGTGCTCCCACCTCAATGTCCAAACCCTAGCTCTAGGTTCTTTGGGCTGGGCCCCACTTTCTCTTTAGTTAAAATCAACCAACCAACCAACCAATCCAGAAAACGTCTGAATTCAAGATCTTCTAAGCAAGGGCAGCCTTCCACAGACAACATCTATCAGGGGAGACATTCCCTCTCCCTCCGTATGTAAACACTATGTAGTGGCCCAGTGGCCCAATACCATTTTCTCTGTTTGACAGTCAGAAAGCAGGGGCACAGAGAGGTCTAGGTCTTCCCATTGGCTCCAGCTTACACAGTATGTCAGCCTGCAGAGTTGGAATCCTACCTAGGCAGCCAGGCTGCACACCTAGGCCCAGGATCTTCATCCCTACACTGTCCTGCCTCTCTGTACACTACACCAGTGATGAAAATCTTTCCAAGGAAAGCAGGCAAATGATAGGCTAAAAGGCCCATGTCTGAGCACTTTGTGCAGAGTCAAGAGTGTTTATAGGCAGTTAGGCTTAGGGCACAGGACTAGACCAAGTAAGGCCAAGGAGGCCAAGGACCCAAAGGTCCCTTCTGACCTAGAGATGGCAGGATTTGATGACTTCTCTTCAAGAGTCTAGCCTTAGCTGGATGTGGTGGCACATACCTTTGATCCCAGCACTAATCTCTGTGAGTTCAAGGCTAGCCTGGTTTACATAGTGAGGTCCAGGCTAGCGACAAAGTAAGATCCTATCTCAAAAACAACAACAACAAAAAAGATTGCAACCTTTCAATTGAGGATGGTGACAGACAAGTCCATCTGCCCTGGGCCTTCCAAGGCATCCTTCCCATCCCTCCCCACTGCACACTCTTCCCTCTTCGGCACTGGGTTCAGTGAGAGGGGAGTGAGTGTTAGGAAGGCGAGGCAGGTGCCCTTAACTAAGGAAAGGGAGTGGAGTGCTTCAGAAATGCAACATGCCTTGAGTGCTTGTGTGCCTGGGCTCCAGGTCTTCATCTTAGGGACAGCGGAGAGCCCTGCACGCTCAGCAACATGGACTTTATCCAGGTCATTTCATTTATGGAGGCCCAGAGGCCCAGAGCATTCATTCAGCACATTTACTGACGACTGACTTTGCCCAGCTTGGCACTTGGGATGCCAAGGGAAGCATAGAGCATCCATAGCAGGGGAGTCCATGGCAGGAAGTCACACAAAGTTGCATTGTGATCTATGGAGAACAAGGAGCCGGTCAGCCAAGCCACTCTAGGGAGGTGTGTCTGAGAGGAGCAGTTTAAGCCGAGGGTTGGAGGATAGATAATAAGAGTACAGGGAGTGAGAACGAGCTGGAGTGCGTCTCTTAGAATTTGGCTGGCAGGGATCGGCCTCAGGAGGGGAAGTCTAGAGCTGGGTGCAGTTTGTGAGAGATCTGTTCGTTGTGGTTGTTTGTTTTGAGACCAGGTCTGGTGTAGCCCAGGTAGGCCTCAAACTTGATGTGTAACTGATGACGATCTAAGCTTCTGGTCTTCCTGCCTACACCATCTAAGTGCTAGGATTCCAGGCTTCTGGCCCCAAGCCCAGGTTTTTTGTTTGTTTGTTTGTTTTGTTTTGTTTTTTCAAGACATGTAAACTGGGAACTTGGGAGGTTGAGGCAGGAGGATCACTGTGAATTCAAAACTAGCCAGGATTAGATAGCATTGCTCTATGTTCAAAAAAACAGAACAGAAGGAAGAGTGGACAGGGAAGACAGGAAGGGGAGAGGAGGGAGGGAGGAGGAGAGGAGAGGAAGGAGGAGAGGAGAGGGAGGAGGGAGAGGAAGAGAAGAATCCATTGAAGGAAATAACAGTGGTCTACCAGTCCCGGCTACCCATGCAAATGAGCCTGCCTCCACCCTGCTTTTGTAAGCAGGTCTCTGTGTACTTTACTCAAGTGGTAATCAGGCCACTCACCTTCATGGCAGTTCCTTCTTTCTCCATGTATCTCGGGTGGACATAGAGATCCAAGTACCCTGGCATGTGTAAGCTCTGTGACCTCATGCTATTCACAGGCGCAAGCTCTCAGGTGGCCTACAGCTCACCACAAGCTCCCCTCCCCTCCCTAGGATCAAAGGTCATCACCATGAATGGTAAAGTGCTGCACTCGACATCAGAGTCATGCTTAAGGCTATTTAGCCCTAGATTCCCCTCAATCATCTGATGCCACAGGTGTAACATTCGCTGGAAACTGCTACTCAGGGTCTGAAAGATGGCAGCCACCAAACCCGAGGACCTGATAAATTCAATAAGCCTGTAAAGGAAGGAGAGAACAAAGTCATGAACGTTATTCTCTGTTTCCACACACACATCACAAAAGATGAATACACACACACACACACACACACACACACACACACACACACTCCACAAAGTAAATAAAATAGTAGGGCTGGAACATAGCTTAGTGGAAACCTAGCATAGACTAGGATTTTGTGGTTCTTTTTTTTTTTTTTTTTTTTTGTGGGTGTGTGTGTGAGACAGAGTTTCTCTGCATAGCCCTGGGTGTCCTGGAACTCTATAGACCAGGTTGGCCTCGAACTCACAGAGATCTGTCTGCCTCTAACTCCTGCATGCCGGAATTAAAGGCATGTGTGCCACCACTGCCCTTCCAAGTTTTTTAAAAAAGGGAGAGATGGCTCAGCAGTTAAGAGTATTGGTTGTATGCCAGACAGTGGTAGTGCACGCCTTTAATCCCAGCACTCGGGAGGCAGAGACAGGCGGATCACTGAGTTCGAGGCCAGCCTGGTCTACAGAGTGAGATCCAGGACAGGCACCAAAACTACAGAGAAACCCTGTCTCAAAAAACCAAAAGAAAAAAAAAAAGCAAGCACTGGTTGTTCTTCCAGAGGTCCTGGCTTGGTTTCCAGCACCCACATGGCAGGGCAGCTCACAACACTCTGTAACTCCAACGCTGCTAATGTCTCAGACACCAGGCACATGTGTGGTACACAGACATAGATACAGTCAAAACATGTATCCACATACAATAAATATATCTTTTTTATTACTAAATATGTTTATTTATTAATTTTTTTCCATTTTACATACCAACCCCAGTTCCCCCTCCCTCCCTTTCTCCCACCTCCTCATCTCCCTCCCACTCTACCCCCATCCACTCCTCAGAGTGGGTAAGGCCTCCCACGGTAGTCAACAAAGTCTGGCATAGCAAGTTGAAGGAGAGCCTAGCCCTCCCCATTGTATCAAGGCTGAGCAAGGTATCCCACCACAGGGAATGGGCTCCAAAAAGCCAGTTCATGCATCTGGGATAAGTCCTGGTCCTGCTGCCAGGGACCTGACAAACAGATTGAGTCACATAGCTGTCACCCACATTCAGCGGGCCTAGTTCGATCCCATGTAGGTTCCTGAGCTGTCAGTCCAGAGTCAGTGAGCTCCAACAATAAATATATCTTAAAAAAAAAAAAAAAAAAAGACTTCTAGGAAGAATGGAAACTTCTAGAATATATAAGCTGAAATTCAGGTGAAGAAAAGGGACTTTTTCTAGATTTCACTGGAAGCAGCAACAGGAAGGAAGGAGAAATGCAGAGCTTTCTGCAGAGGGAAGGCTGGGTGAGAACCTGAGCCAGTGATTCCCAAAGCAGGTTCCAAGGAACACAGGAAACCTGTTATAAGGTATATGGCTTTGGGAGATGCTGCAGTCACTACTTCTAAGCAGTTGCCATGGGTATTAAAGGTTCTGGGACCTCCTACAGCAATAGGCTCATTTAACATTTTTATTTAATTGATTTATGTATTTTGTGGTACTGAGGCGTTAATCCAGGGATTCATGCATGCTAGGCAAGCACTGCACTGCTGAGCTACCTATCACCCCCCCACCCCCCTCGTTCACCCCGAGTTTCTCCAGATGCTTTCCACCTTCTGTGTTATTAAGGCCCTATCCTCAACATAAAAGTGCCCTTTCCCAGCCTCTGGTTCACAGTGACAGAATGGATGTTAGCCTTTTATCCTGTTCCTGTGATTGATGTAGGGGCCCCACATCATACTTGTACTGTTCCTCCTCCACAGGCTCACCCTGACATTCTGAGAGTCTTGAGAAGGAAGATGACGATCACTTAGTCTGTTCACAAACTGACACTGACCATGTATGTTGGCTGGATCTCCTGGAGAGCACAGCTCGCCCAAGATGAAGGGCAGCTCATATCTTTCCTCATCTCTACCAAGACAAAGGCCTAGGAAACCTTGTCAGAGAAACTCAGAGATACCCTCAAGGATGCCAAGGTCAGAGCCAGATACCCCCTTCCCTGGACTCCCTTTAAGTTAGAACAAATCCTCCACCATTTCAGATTCTCTCTCAAGTCCAGCCACTTTCAAGAAGGCTTCCCAACTTGCCTCTTTCGTGTCCTTCTCTCCTGGAGTCCTCACCACCCCCACTTTAGGGGTATCCAAGGACTTGTCTGCACCTCCTGACGAAGGGGATGGGGTCCTCAAGGGATCTGAATGAGGTCAGTGGGCTAGAGTCACATCAGAGAAAAGCAAGACCAAAGGGTTACTATGTGCGAGACCCATGGCTCCATATTTAAATTCAATTAAAGAAAATAGTGGGTTGGCAAGTGGTTCAGCAGGTAAAGATGCTTGCTGACGAGCCTCATGACTTGAGTTTAATACCCAGGACCCACATGATGGCAGAAGAGAACTGCCTCCTACCTCCTGCAGGTTGTCCTCTGACTTCCACACACGCAGTGTGGTGCACATGGCATACAGTAACACACACACACACACACACACACCATACACACACCATACACACACACCATACACACACACACACACACCATACACACACACACACCACACACACACACACCATACACACACACACACACACACACACACACACACACACCATACACACACACACACACACACACACCATACACACACACACACACCATACACACACACACACACCATACACACCACACACACCATAACACACACACCATACACACACACACCATACACACACACACACACACACCATACACACACACACACCATACACACACACACACCATACACACACACACACACACCATACACACACACACCATACACACACACACACACACCATACACACACACACACACCATACACACACACACACACACCATACACACACCATACACACACACACACCATACACACACACACACCATACACACACACACACCATACACACACACACACACCATACACACACACACCATACACACACACACCCCACACCATACACACACACACACACCATACACACACACCATACACACACACACCATACACACACACACACACACACCATACACACACACACACACCATACACACACACACACACACCATACACACACACACCATACACACACACACACACACCATACACACACACACACACACACACACACCATACACACCATACACACACACACACACACACACACAAATACTATAATTATTTTTTTGCTTTGTTTTGTTTTTTGAGACAGGGTTTCTCTGTACAGTTCTGGTGCCTGTCCTGGATCTCACTCTGTAGTCCAGGCTGGCCTTGAACTCACAGAGATCTGCCTGCCTCTGCCTCCCGAGTACTGGGATTAAAGGCGTGCGCCACCGCCACCCTGCTCATTTTGTTTTTTAAGATATACTTTTATTTATGCATATGTGTGCCTGTCTGTGTGAGTATATACCACATGTGTACAGTTGCCTGAGAAAGCTGGAAGAGAACTTTGGATCCCCTGGAACTGGAGTGATAGGTGGTAGTAATCCACACAATCTGAGTGCTGGGAACCAAGCTCAGGTCCTCTGCAAGATCAGTGAGAGCTTTCAACTGCTGGCAAATGTAGCTTTCAAAAGAGATTTTAGAATTGCCTGGTGGTGGTGGCACATGCCTTTAATCTCAGCTCTTGGGAGGCAGAGGCAGGCGGATCTCTCTGAATCTAAGGCCAGCCTGGTCTGCAAAGTGAGTTCCAGGACAGCCAGGGCTGTTACACAGAGAAACCTGGCATAGAAAAAAAAATTATAAAAATATCTCTAAAATGAAACTATTGTGTGGGGCCTGGTGTGCAGCTGGGAGGTAGAGCGTGTGTATAGCATGTTAAGGTCCTGGGTTCCACCCCCAGAACCAAGACAAAGAAATAAAAAGACCTGCCTGTGAGGCCAGTACCAGTGGTGTATACTTACACATTACACCAAGTCTTGCTGTTCTTTGACTCCCTATTCCTTATGGTAACCTTCCAGACAGAGGCTATTATCAAATATTTCACAGACAAGAAAACTAAAGCAGAGGCAGACAAAGGAACCTGCTGGACTGGGAAACTCATAAATACTGGTTCATTTTACCTTTTCAAAGACAGAAGGAATTTTATCTAGTGATTTAGGTTTTTTTTTTTTTTTTTTTTTAACCTCCCTACCCACCTTGAAACAGAGTCTCCCTAACTCACTATGTAAATGAACCTACAGACATCTGCCTGCCTCTGCCTCCCAAGGGCTTGGATTCAGGGCATGCACTACCATGCACAGCTTTTTTTTTTTTCAATTTATATCCGAAACGCTAAAGATTGAGAAAGCAAAGGGACTGTTGAAGTCTTGTAACTAAGAAATGGTCTACATAGTGAGTTCCAGGACAACCAGGGCTCCACAGAGAAACCCTGTCTAGAAAAACCAAACAACCAAACAAACAACCAAACAAAAAAACTAAAACAAACAAACAAAAACAAAACAAACAAACAAAAACAATAAAAATGAATTTTTGCCTGATAGCAGTGGTGCATGCCTTTAATTCCAGCACTTGGGAGGCAGAGGCAGGAGGATCTTTGGGTTTGAGGCGAGCCTGGTCTACAGTGAGTTCCAGGACAGCCAGGGAACACAGAGAAACACCCCTGTCATATAGATGGGGCCCAAGGTGGACTGTGTGTGTACTGTATTTTTATTTCTGGGGTTTAGCAGTCCCTGGAACATTTTAGATTTTCAGTTAATGTGTGTTAACTGAGGAGACAATGAGTAGCCCAGTGTTCTACCTTTCCATATTTGCTTGTTTTTTTTAAATTATATATTTACTTATTTTTCCTGCGTGTGCATTCTCTTGAGGTGCTACTGTGTGCAGGTGGAGGCCAGAGGACAATTGGCAGGAGTCAGTCCCCAGGGTTGAACTCAGATCATCATCAGTCTTGGTGACAAGCATCTTTACTTTCTGAACCATCTCACTGGCTGTACGTTCTTTTTTATTAATATTATTATCCTAACGGTACAAATGTATGGGGCCCACAGTGAACATATCCTGTCTGATTAATATCAGGTCTGCCTGCCTATCTTTCTACTCCCCCCTGCCACCTCGCCTCCTTCCTTAATAATCCCTGGTCTGCCATGAGCTTGTCTTTTCTCCTTTTAGTACTTGTTGTTCTGTGTCTCCAGCATTTTCTAAATTTTGTTGTTTTTATTTCACTTCGTTGATTCAGTGAGTGTATGTGTAGATGGACGTGCCCCGGGGCACAGGTGTGAAGGTGGGGTGGGGGGGAACTGCTTGCCTGGGGTCTGTTCTTTCCTCCCACCACGTATGATCTAGGAATTAAACTCAGCACCTTCACTCTCCAGCTCACTGGCTTTGTTCTCATCATTTTCATGCAGAGAGCAACGTTTCATTCCTTCTTAAGGCTGGATGATTGTCCATGCTGTTTCCATATCATTCGCTCACACTCTCATCTGTTGATGGACACCTAGGCTGATCTACACCTTGGCTACTATCAACAGTGCTGTAATGCACAAAGGGTATGCAGTCGTCCCACTTGTCTGTGGACATCATTTCCTGAGACCATGCCCAGGAGTGTCACTGCTAGATCGTAATAGTAGTTCCATTTTACTTTTTTTGCAGGAACCACCAACTGACAGTCATAGTCACTAATTTACACTCCCTTGGCAGTGCATAAGGCTTCCCTTTTCTCCACATTAAACATGCTTTTTTAAAAAAATTTTTATTTATTTATTTGTTTTTTGATGAGAGCTTTTCTAACTCAGGTGAGATGGAATTTCCTGGTTGTGTGGTTTGCTTCTCCTTGTTGGCTCAGAGTGATCTCCTATTGCTGGAGGGTAGAGAGTGTGGGAGGAAGACAGCAGGGCATGGAAGAGGCGAGGGTCAAGCTGTGCTGGTAGGAACACTGAGCTGCTGAACAGAGGTGGGGCCTGTCAAAGTCCATCAGTCAGAGGGCAGCCTGAGGCTGTGTGGTGAACCTCACACAGTAGACTGGCCAGTAGGAGTCCCATCAGGAGGTAAGCCTGGGGTTGCCAATGGAGCTTAGTGGCTAGTGTGCTTGCCTAGTCTGTACGAAGCCCAGGGTTCAAGCCCCCTCGCCGTAGGAAGTATGAACTGGTTATGGTGCTGTATGACCGTAACTGGTACTCTGGAAGTAGAAGCAGTGGATGAGAAGTTGGAGGTCACCTTCAGCTTTGTTGTGAGTTTTAGGCCTGCCTTGGGATACATGAAACCTGTCCTGAGACCACCATGGAGGGCAGCGCAGGTGCAGGATGGACAAAGAGTTCGCTTAAGTAGAATTGATGAGGTCAAGGTAGGCTGGTGCCAGGTGCCAAATCGGGGGCAAGTGTGTGGAAAGCTGGCTTTCTGTTAGCCCTTCTTCTCCACTGCAAACCGTCGCGACCTTCCCCTGAGCCTCTTTTTCATGTAACTGGGGTGCATCATCATACCTGCTAAGAAACAGTTGCTGGAGGATTAGGTGTGATGACAAAAGTGTCCTTTCCCACATGACAGGTCACAGAGGTGATCTCAGCTGAGCCTCTTCCCAGGAGCTGAGGTCATTGCACTGCACGTGCCAGAGGGCCTGTGAGTCTTTGGGGATGGAAAATGCTCCCCAGCTGGCATTGTTTGTTCAAGCCAAGGTCTCTCCCCGTCTTAAACCCCCCCCCCCAACCTGTTGGCATAGGCAGTATTGTACCAGAGGAATTGAGCAAGGGGGGGGGGCAGTGCAATTTTTTCTTCTACAAACCCAAGGTCCTTTGGAAAATTAAACTCACAGAGGAATAAAACCCTATGTCCAAGGCCAGGTGTGGAGATGCATGCCTATACTCCTAGGAGCTGGGAGACAGAGACAGGAGGATTATAAATATGGTTGAGGATGGAGAGATGGGTCAGTAATTAAGAGCACTTGCTGCTCTTTCAGAGGACCTGGGTTCAGTTCCTGGCATATACATGGTGACTCACAGTCAAATTCCAGAGGATCTGACACACTCTTCTGGCCTCCACAGGCACTAGAACATACATGGCACACATATACATACAGGCAAGACAACCATATACACTAAAAATCTACCAAATAGTCCTGGTGGTGCAAGCCTTTAATCACAACACTTGGGAGGCAGAGACAGGCAGATCTCTGAGTTCAAGGCCAGCCTGGTCCACACAGCAAGTTCCAAGACAGCCAGGGCTACACAGAGAAACCCTGTCTGAACCCCCACCCCCCGCACCCCAAAAAAAAGAAAAGAAAAAAAATACATATAAAACAAGAGCAACTCTCTTGTATGAGCAAGTGTGCTGTAAGCCAAAGTACAGGGCGGGCTATTCCTCTTTCGCTCATCCCTAGTTCCCAAGTCCTAAAAAAGACAGGCCAATGGTCCTGGGCTGAGGGGCCAGGGTCTTCCATAGTTCCAGAGTAGGGATGTGGGGTATCAGCCAGTCTCTCAGTTACCTGGTCTTTGTTCCCAATTCTGCTTCAGTTCAGGAAGTTTTTAGCACCAGGAGCAAACATACATATTCAGTTGCATAAAGGTATTTAGACCCACTAAATACTTTTGCTATCATAGGTAATCCAGGCTATCCTCAGATACAATGGGTAGACAAGGCTGCCCTTGAACTTCTTCTGATCTTCCTGGTCTCACAACCTGAATGCTGGAGTTACAGGCATGCAGTAACATGCCCGGCTCTAAAACAAGTATCTATACTAATTATTTGGTCCTGTCTAGTATTTAGAAAAAAAATTCTGTGTTCAGAAAACTATAGTATGTCAGGAATCAGAAATCTGGGCTGAGCTGGGCAGTGGTGGCGCACGCCTTTAATCCCAGCATTCGGGAGGCAGAGTCAGGTGGATCTCTGTGAGTTCGAGGCCAGCCTGGTCTATAGAGTGAGATCCAGGACAGGCACCAAAGCTACACAGAGAAACCCTGTCTCTAAAATAATAAAATAAAAATAAAAAAAGAAAAAAAAGAAAGAAAGATAGAAATCTGAGCTGAGATGTAGGCTCAGTAATCCAACACTAGGCCTGGAATGCTCAAGGCCTTGAGTTCAGTCTTCATAGCACTTCAAATAAAATTAAAGAAAAAAAAAAATCACTGGAATCATTAGCCTGAATTACTCAGTAGTATCATGGTACAGCATGTGCTATAAGCATTCAAGAAGAGACTGACACTGAATGTTCAGTACTGGGGGAAAAAAACCTGATTCAAGTTCCATCTCCTGTATTACAACCCAACTCCTTTCTCCAGCTGTCCTGTCCTGGAACTCATTCCGTAGCCTTCAACTCACAGAGATCCGCCTGACTCTGCCTCCCGTGTGCTGAGATTAAAGGCGTGTACCACCTCCCAGCTCCCAGCTGTCCTTTTGGATGGTGCCATATACAGCCCAGTTGCAGCACCAGCCTTCAGTACTTTTTCTTATTTTGTATTTTATTTTGAGACAGGGTCTTGTTATTTAGTTCCAGCTAGTACTCTCTCTTTAACCCCAGGCTAGCCTCAAACTCTCTGCAATCCTCTTGCCTCGGCATTACAGGCAGTGCCACCGCCCCTAGCTTGCCCATTATTATTATTGTTGTTGTTGTTTTTCAAGATAGGGTTTCTTTGTGCAACAGTCCTGGCTGTTCTGGAAATTGTTCTATAGACCAGGCCGGCCTCGAACTCACAGAGATCTGCCTGCCTCTGACTCCCAAATGCTGAGATTAAAGGTATGTGCCACCACTGCCCAGCTTTATTATTATTATTATTATTATTATTATTATTATTATTTTAAGATTCTATTTTATTTTGTGTATGTGTGCTTTGCCTTCTAGTATGTTTGTGCACCACATGGGTGTCTGGTGTCCAAGGAAGACATCTGATTCCATGGACCTGTAGTTACAGATAGTTGTGAGCCACCATGTGGGTCCTGAGAACCAAACTTAGGTCCTTTGAAAGAGCAGCCACTGCTCTTAACCACTGAGCCTTTGCTCTAGCCTCAGCCCTCCACTTTCTTATTTATTTTCCAGACAAGGTTACTCTGTGTAGCTTTGGCTGTCCTAGAACTCACTCTGTAGACCAGGCTGACCTTGAACTCACAGAGATCTGCCTGCCTCTGCCTCCCGAGTGCTGGGATTAAGGTGTGTGCCACCACTGCTCGGCATTCCAGCCCTCTGTATTATAACATAGGAAAATTGGATTTTGTTCTGCCATAGACTGGCCTGTGCCCTTGGATAAGCATCTTTATTTCTTCAAACTTCAGTGACCTCATCTTCAAAACAAGAAGATGAAGTAATCATTCAGTTTACTTTCTCAGAGCTAAGTATCTCTAGTTGAGGATAGTCCTAAAAGGCCTCTTAAATTCTGCTCTCCCCAATGCCTTTCTCTGGCCCGGGCAGGGACAAAGCAGCCATCTCAGAGCCTCAGTTACTACACAGCAGCAGGGCCCGATCAGCTTTGTTGGCACTGACACCAATTGCTGAGTAGATAAGCCAGCTAGTAATATGCTGAACAAGACATGTTGAATAGGGGTACAACTCCCATTATGTGCTATAAGAACTGCTCCATGCCAGGTGTGGTGGCACAAGTCTTTAATCCCAGCACTTGGGAGGCAGAGACAGGTGGATCTCTGTAAATTTGAGGCCAGCCTGGTCTCTTGAGTGATTTCTAGGACAGCCAGAGCTATCTGAGACCTTATCTCAAAAGAGTTCAAGGTCATGACCCTGGGCCATATGGTTAGCTTGAGGACAGCCTAGGTTACATGAGATTCCATCTCAAAACAAACAAAACCTGGCCACTAATGACAATTATGTCAATGCGGACAAAGCCCAGAGAAGGTCTAGTGTAAATACCATCTTCAGAAAGTATTTACCAATAAGTAAAAGTGCACCCTAGTGGAGATGTGTAATGATGTGTTCTCCGGTTAAGGGTATACGTGCCACTTTTGTAAAATCCTGATTTTTGAATTCTCGAGTCCCTTTAAAGCTTGTTCATTGGCACCTCTTCCAGCACTGGCCTTAGTGTGTGCCTTATGATGGGGGCACTTTGACTGTTCCACGGACCCTTTAAGTAAGGCATTACTTGCCCTTAATTTTCCCCGAGAGAGGGGCACTGAGAGAAGAGTAGAGAGCTGTCCCAGGCTTTCAGGCCAGTGACTAGAGTTGGAGCTGTGCATGAGATTGCTACCAGTACTTCTTCCGGTATTCCTGATGATCATAGTACCAAAGCCTGGCCTCCGAGAGTCTTCAGGAAGCCTTGCTCCCCATCCAGGAGACTACCTGTCCTTTAGTCCTTTTGGAGATGGCCAGTCTTCCAAGCGGCTAGGGTGAGTGTGGGACTCTTGGGAAGGCCTGCAGTCTTAAGGTTCTCAGATTTCTAGACCGAGTCCCAGAACTTCTCCCATTCCAGCTAATCTTGTCTTCTTCACTACGTCGTGTAGTGACTACCAGCCAGCATTTGTTTCGCGTGCTTACTGTGCCTTTCCCCACCTTACAGTGTAAATTCCGGGAGGACAGGTGCATGTTAGCCTGGTTTATTGGCAGACCTTTCCAAGAAGTTTGCAGGCCCCCGGAGCACGAAGTCAGTAAATATTTATCGAACCGAATGACAGTGAAATTTGAAACCACCTGGAATAAATGGTTCCTTCATTTTACAACAGAGAAACTGAGAGCCGGGAAGTAGACCTGATCGGATATCCTAAACTGCAAAGGGGTCAGGGTTAGGATACAAATCTCAAAGCTCTCGGAGATCCCCCAATTGTCAGTTCAACTCCACCCTAAACAATTCCTTAGAAGGCACACAAGCTACTTGAAAGAAAAGCCATTTCCTGCTCATAAAACACAGTGATTCGGGGGCCTGGATAAGGTGGGCACTACTGGGAATTCCGTTCTCTTTCGAGGTGCTGGCTGCCTCTAAGGGGTGAGAACTCACTTGGACCCACTGCGGATGCCCAGGCCAGGCAGCGGCTAGGCCAAGGTCACCAGAGTGGGGCCAGGAGCTATGCACAGGGGGCAGTCAAAGAACTCCTTTGCAGCATCTGCCAAGTCAGGGCCGACGCTGGAAAAGACCTCTTCCCCGGAGTCCTGCAACCCACATCGCCAGCGTGAGCAGGCCGGCTGGCCGCGTGGTCAGGCCCCCATGTGCTCCACCTGCGGTGGCTCTTGGGCGCTGGCCCTTTAAGGTTCCTCCCCCACCCCCGCCCTCCGGAGTTGCATCAGGCACGTGCTCGCCCCCGTCCGCTTGCTGCGCCGCAGGAATGGCCGCCGGGGGGGCGGGGACGGGGCGGGGTCTTCCGCCGTGCGCGCGCCCGCCCGCCGCCGCCGCCGCCGCGCCGTCCCCGCCCCTCGCGCGCCGCGTCTCGAGGCGCGCGCCCGCCCGCCGCCCGCCGCGGATCGCGTGGTCTGGCTCGGCTCTCCGCGCCGCTCCCCCCCCGGGCCGTCCGCACCGCTGCAGCCCCCCGAGCCGCCCCGGGCCGGGGGCGGGGGGACGCAGGCCGGGGACCCAGGCCCGCCAGGCCCGCCAGGCCGGCCAGGCGCGCCGGAGCCTTCTGCCCGGCGCGCCGCTCCGCGTCCGCCCGCCCGCGCCGCCCCGCGTCCGCGCGGCCCGGGCCCCGGCGCCCCGCCAGCGGCCTCGAGCGGGGCCCGCGGCGCGCCCGGCCGCTCCGCGCAGATGGCCACTCAAGTGGAGCCGCTGCTGCCGGCGGGTGCCGCGCTGCTGCAGGCCGACGAGCACGGCCTGGCGAGGAAGAAGCCCGCGCCTGACGCCCAGGCCGAGCCGGGCCCGAGCGACGGCGGCGGCGAGCCGGACGGCAGCGCCCGCAGGCCAAGGCCCGCCTGCGCCAGGCCCAGCCGCGACGGCGCGGAGCGCGAGAGCCCGCGGCCACCCGCCGCCGCCGAAGCCCCAGCGGGAAGCGACGGCGAGGACGGCGGCCGGCGTGACTTCGTGGAGGCGCCGCCGCCCAAGGTGAACCCGTGGACGAAGCACGCGCCGCCGCCGCCGCCGCCGCCGCCGCCGGCCGCGGTGAACGGACAGCCGCCTCCAGGTGGGTCTGCTCGGCGCGGCATTGGCCGGCGCGGTGACGCGGGCGTTTCCCTCTGAGCGGGGCTGCCGGGGCAGCAGCGGTTGGTGGCAACGGCGCACCTCGGGCCTAGCTGGCCGGACCGGGCCGGGCGGGGCCGCTCGGTGTGCGCTCCGGTGTGCCCTGTGTGCCCTGTGTGCCCTGTGTTCCCTATGCGTGCTGGCGCCCCGGGAGTGCGTGTTGAGTGAACATGTGTCACGGCTCCGAGCGGGGCCTGGCTTTGAACTTAGCAACTTCGCGCCTCGGGGAGCCTGGTGAGGCTTGGGGAGTGCGGGCTCCGGGGTGCCTCGGAGCCGGTGGCGGCCTGCGGCGACGCGAGGGGCGTGTGTGGCGGCGAAGGAGTGGCCCGGCCGGTGCGGGGCGGGCGGGTGACAGTTGGGCGCCATGCGCCGCGCCGGGGCTGTTCGCTGCGCTCGCCGGCCTGGGCTGCGCGCGGGGCTCCCCTCCCCCTCCCGTGCCCGGACGAGAGGTGACTAGGGAATCCCGACCGAGTGCGATCGGCTTGGTCAACGAGGGGGCACACGGCCCGGGGACAAGGCTCTGTGTCTTGGGGGCACGCGGGGCTTCCGCCTGTGTGTTCCCTGGTGTCTTGTAGTGAGCGTGGCCCTGGAGTTTCACCGTCGGAGTCCCAGTACTTTTATTTTTAAAACTCCCTCAAACCGTGGGCACCGAGAAGTCAGAGCTAGCCGCTTTCAGGTCCCAGAGTGCAGGAAAAGTGCAGGCCTAGCTCTGGAGGAACCCAGCACAGCCCATCCTCAGCAGCATGTTGGTTGCCCTTTCGATTTCTCTTACAGGGTTGCTTCATTAGGAGGAGGGCACATGGGGTGGGGGGGTGTGCTGTAGTACCAATGTTCTCTTCCTCTCCTTCCCTTCCAGAATCCTCTTATGCAAGGGGCAGTGCTGAAACCTCCATTTTCTTTCAGATCCTCGCTCTCCACCCACAGAGTGGGGGAAACAACTTTAAGACGCTCTTTGGTCCTGCCCCTCTTTAAACCCAGAGGTATAATCATCCTCCCGAGCCGCGCTCCTCAGAAGTTTAAATGAGGCTGTTCACTCAGGCCGCCGCGCTTAGGTACTGGTGAACCTGCCTTGTGGCTTTTAAATCAGCTGTGACATCAGGCAGGATTGGGTGCTTGAGCTGGCATTTTGTGTAAAGCCAAGGGCCCTTGATAGCTTGCGTCACTGGGGTTATTGATCGTGGGAAGAAGACAGCTTGGCTGGCATCTCAACTTTCCCTCCGGTTAAAGCCAGACATGATTTAAGTGACCCAGGAACAAATTCTAGGTAGGGTAGTTATGTTCTGTTCCGTTTTTGTTTTTGTTTTGTTTGTTTTTTGAGATAGGGTTCCACTTAGTTGTCTGCTCTGGAACAAGGCTGTCCTTGAACTGACAGAGATGGCTTGCTTTTGCCTTGGGAATGCTGGAATTAAAGGTGTGCACCACCATCACCGCAGGCCTGTCCTGTTTTTGGTTTTTTTATTTTATTTTGGGATCATAAAAGAGAGTGGCTACCAGTTGGTTTAGAATCTTTGGAGTAGTCTTTTGGCAGACTACTGGAATTAATCCAGTAGCTTCTGCGTTTAAGCTTGTTGAGGCCTTGGTGCTTTGTAGAGTGAATTCTGTGATTGGGTTGTCTGTCTGGTAAGGTTTGGTTGTGGCCTTATCTCACGGTCAGTGGGATCTGTAGGTCCTATCTCAACTCTGCTTTTATTTGCAGAGTGGACATGTTTAAAGTAACACTTGTGGAATGGCTGTGTGGTCTTGGGAGTTTTGTGTTCTGTGATGTATATGGTTTTTGGAGTCTTCAGAAATGAGTGTCTCATAAGCAAGCTAAGCTTTCCAAAGCTTGGTGTAAATGCCTATTTTTAGCCTCCTTTTGGCTTTGATGGCTGCAGTTTTAGTTTTTAAGGGACACAAGCCATGACTAGTAATAAAATAATGTTTTACCATCTCTTTCCTCCCATGTGGGGTTCTCAATCTAGTTTAAACTTCCAAGGTTTGTAGTTTTTTGAGGGGTAAGTGGGTGGGTGAGGGCATGGTCTTAATGTAGCCCAGAGTGGCCTGGAACTTATTTAATCAAGGGTGGTTCTGACCTTATTCTCTTGCCTCTGCTTTCCCAGTGATGAGATTACAGGAATATAACACCATACCTGGTTTAGGTTTGTAGATTTTGAGACTGGGTTTCTCTGTAACTGCCTTGACTATCCTGGGATTCACTTTGTAGACCAAGCTGGCCTTGAACTCATAGAGTGCCTGTCTCTGGCTCCTGAGTGCTGGGATTGAAGGCTCGAGCAACCAAGCTCTGCAGGTTTATAATTTTAAATTTTGAGATTTGTCCTTTGGACACTCTAACAGTTCCCTAATTAAAGCCACCCCCCTCCCCTCTGATCTATGGAGTGCCTGTGTGGAAAGAGATATATAGGTTCCAGGCTCAGATGTGTTCACAATGCTCTCTTCTATATCACTTGATAGCAGTGTGTATCACCTTCCTCATTTGTATAACACGGATTAACTTATGATATGCCTGCCTCAAAAGATAGTAGTGAACATTTACTGTAATAACTGATACCTGTGCATGGTTTAGTTTGGTGCAGTGGTTCTCGGCCTTAACTAATGCTGTGACCCTTTAATACAGCTCCTCATGTTACGGTGGTCCCCAACCATAAAATTATTTGTGTTGTTACTTCATACCTGTAATTTTACTACTGTCATGAATCGCAGTGTACATACCTGTGTTTTCCAGTGGTCTAAAATGACCCTGTGAATAGATCCTTCACCCCCAAAGGAATCATGACCCACAGATTGAGAACCACTGCTTTAGTGGCTGGGAAATTATGGGACCTTAGGAACTTTTATCTGGATCTCCATTTTTCATTTTATTTTATTTTTTTACTTGTGAAAAGAAAGCAGTCAAAGAATGTACATGTTTTGTTTTTTGTGTATAGCTCAGCACCTCCACAAGAAACACGGATTGCTTTAAAGTTGACCTTTGAACTGGGCATGGTGGTCCACACCTATCAACCCAAGGGAGGTTGAGGCAGAAGGATGACTGAGAGTTCAGGGCAAGCTACTGGAGACACTACCTTTAAAAAAAAAAAAAAAAAGGAACTTTTGGCTCTGTGAGTTGATGTAATGAAAATCCACAAAAATTTACCTTTGCTTGTTTTGGGATACAAAACATATGTATGGACAACTTTTTTTTTTTTTTTTTTTAACATTTGTTTTCTGTGATGCAGTGCTGGTAAATGAAGGTCAGAGGACATCTTCTAGGAGTCTATCCTCTCCTTCCTCCATATATGAGTCCTGAGGACTGAATTCAGATTGTCCTCCTAGGTTACAAGTGCTTATATCTGCTTAGTCATTTTGCCAGCCCATGGGTATAGACCTCCCTTCCCCTTTTCCTCTGTGTAACAACCCTGGCTGTCCTGGATCTTGCTTTGTAGACCAGGCTGTCCTCAACTTGGAGACCTGTTTACCTCTGCCTTCCAGAGTGCTGGGATTAAAGGGGTGTCCCACTACACCTGGCTGGTCATGAGAGTCTTATAGGTTGGTCACTCAAAGAAATGACTACTTTTTTTTTTTTGTTTGTTTTTCAAGACAGGGTTTCTCTGTGTAGCCCTGGCTGTCCTGGTATTTGCTCTGTAGACCAGGCTGGCCTTGAACTCAGATCCTACTGCCTCTGCCTCTGTAGTGCTGGGATTAAAGGCACCTGACTCCAAATCAAGTTTTTTTTTTTTTTTTTTTTTTTTTTAAAGATTTATTTATTATGTACACAGTATTCTGCCTGCACATATCCCTGCAGGTCAGAAGAGGGTACCAGATCTCATTATAGATGGTTGTGAGCCACTATGTGGTTACTGGGAATTGAACTCAAGACCTCTTGAACAGCCAGTGCTCTTAACCGCTGGGCCATCTCTCCAGCCCCAGGCCTAAATGTTTTAAGGTTCTAGTGTTAAAACTGTTCTCCCTACTAGAACCCCAAACTCATTTCCCACCAAAGCTAAATTGAAGCAGAGCATTTAGTGCATGTTTCCTCAAATCTGCCAATGTGGTGGGGAATTCATGTATTGATTCCAAGCCCTGTGAAGGCTGGAGAGAGACTTGGTTTTATTAACTGAGGTTGGTAGCTTGGGAAGGCATGTAGTGGAGTGATTGGCCTTACTGTGTGGTGGTGGAAAGCTCATAACAGCATGAGTGAAACACCTCTCACCCCAGTGCATAGAGAAAATAGGATGACCTTGAAGTTCCCATCCTAACACTCCTCTCCCAAGTGCTGGGATTAAAGGTACATGTGATTACCTAGTTTATTCAGTGTTACCTGAGAAATTCTGAATAACACATTTTTTATCAATAAAGAAGAGGACTTTGAGAAGGGAATGAATGTTAAAGATGAAAAGGTTGAAGTCCAATCATGCATTGTTATGAATCTTGTCTAGATCTTTATTTGAATGAACTGGGCCATGAGATGTTTTGAAGCAAGGTATGGTGGCTCATGTCTATGCTCCCATCACAGGGATACTGAGGCATGAAGAGAATTCTAGGTCAGCTTGTGCTACACAGTGAGATCTTGTCTCAAGCAAACAAATTCCCACACAAGTCCTTTAGATGACAAGTGGGAGATTTGAGAATTTTAGGTTATATTAGGTTATCTTAATTTGTTGAGGGCATATGGTCATTCCCTTGTTTTGAGTTTGTTGGTTATATGCTTTTGCAAATGAGTACTAAGAACAGTTTGAGTGAGGCTTAAGGCCTTTCCACTCTGGTTCATGTCACTTTTTCTTCTGAAGAAGGCACAGTTAGGATTCTTTGCCGGGAAGGGGAGCAGCTTTCCAGCTACCTGCTCAGCAGGGAAAAGTGTTTGGGAGGTGGCTCTGACTTTTGGGATGGGGTAGTCACAAGCCCTCTTGAACTTTGAACCTCCTGAGAGACTTAAGTCTTTGCTGATTCCTGTCTGGGTCTGCAGTGAGTCCCAAACCAGAGTCAGCGTTTTATGCTGTTACTCAGCATCCAGTCTTCTCTTCCCTGGGAAACAAGCAGAAAGAGAAGGAGCAGTGCCCCAAACCACAAAGCCTTCTTAAAAAGGGAGAGCTTGGCAGATAGAAGTGCGCCCCCCCCTTTCACAAAAATCCAATAGGAGCTCGGGAGAGTAATTAATTAGGTGTTGGCTCTGCAAGAGTTTCAGTCAAGGCTCACAGACCTCTGTTGGCTAGTCCACGGTGATCTCAGGGAAGTGGCCAGGAGAGAGGATGACCGGAACATCCTGAAGCTGAGGTTTTGATAACAGCTAATGAAGGCGGTTAGGTGAAGAGAGATGAAGGAATTTAAATTAGAACCTGGGCAGAGTCATGCATACCTTCCCTAGTTTGCCTAGCCTCTTCATTCCTTAAGCAGTGCTGCCTGAGTTCTGAGAATCAGGTTGATGGTACAGCGTCCTACACAGGTGCAATTGCCTCACAGCCAGAAGATGCATTTCACAACCAGATTTGTGTAGACTGAGGTCTTGGGGGAGGGGCTATTCCTTGCCTTTCTAAAATAGGGGCGAGTAGCCAGAAGTTGGTGAGTTTGAGATGGCCAGCTTCCTGTGGCTGGTGACCTGAGATACCTCCCTGAGGGTTTTCCATGAAGTAGTCTTGATATGACACCTTTGTCTTTTGGCTGAATCTTTGGACTGATTGAACTCTAGATGTGGGAGAGGGCCTTCCTGATGAAATGTGTAAAACTGGCCAGGTGGTGAAGGTCTTCATCTTAGTCTGGGGAACTGTTCACATAGCTGTTGACCATCAGAGGCTCCTGCATAGCCAGGATGCATAATATTTCTGTTTGTTGGTTTGGTTTAAAGTAGTCACCATGTAGTCTCAGCAGGTGCTTTTACCCTAATACCCATATGAAGAACAGACTCACAAGAGATTGAACAACTGTCCTAAGTGTGCAGAGAAACTTGAGGCCATCCTGCACTCTGTTGTCTTTATCAAAGTACATCTAATTCACCAGTACCATCCTTTTGGATCTTAAACTTTGCTTCCAGATCTAGATGTTTCTTTCCACTCTGTTGAGTGTGTGAATTAGACATCATTTCTTACTTAGGTTGTCCCAGCAGACTCTTTGTCTCCTGTTTGTTAACTCTTGCTTAGAACCTTGGTGGCTTTCTCAGGCGTCCTTAGCCTATCCTAAGATTTCCTGAGCTGGGTCCTCCAACCGTTATGCACTCCACACCACTTTCTTCCTTCCCAGCAGTACTGTAGTGTGTCTGATAGGCTTCTGCTTTGGGCATTTGTTTCTGGAATGCTCTTTCTCTGGATGGTGGTAATGGTGAGGCCTTCCCAGACCACCCTGCATAGTCTAAAAACTCTGGCCCTCCATTGTATCTCATCCCTCTCACTCTGCTAATCTTTGTTAGCTTTGTCTCCACTTGGTCAAGGTGTCCCCAGCACTACAGTCAAGGCTGACAGGTTGTAGTGGGCAGCTCAATGAACACAGACTGGTGAGCAAGTAGATAGACAGCATGCTTTGTGGGTTTGCTATGTGTGAAGTGCTGAGGGTACTATAGTGGATAGGGGGGCATGCACCCTAAGTTCAGTGTGTAAGAAAAGGCCGTGCGGGGAGAGTGTGTGTGGTACAGCAGGGACATCCAGTGCAGTGTAGCTCAGAGTTGCTGGGGAGCAGGGCTGAGCTGACATACGCAGAAAGAGTGAGTGGGGTTGCTGAGAAGAGACTGTGATCACTTCATTTTTGGTTGAGAGCAGGGTGGGGTTCAGAGAACTGAGTTCCTGTGGTTGGAGTGTAGCCATCTACTAGAAAGGTGGGCAGTCCTGCTTTATAGGAGTGCCAAGTCCCAATTTAAGTGGAAGGTCGTGGGGAGGGAGTCTTAGAGGACTTTGAGTGAAAAGTGATGTCAAAATTTTCCTTTTACAAGATGACCTCTTATATTAAGATAAATGGTTTGGGTCTTCATGCCTGATCCTTTGGACTAGAATTCCCAGATTACAAAAAGGAGCCCCATGTTAAACTACTCCTCAGCCACTCTGCAGCACAGCCCTGGACTGTTGCAGGTCAGTTTCCTTCAATGTCTGAAGTCAGCTGAATTAACACCTGTGCCTAGGAACAAGGAGTTTGCCTTGATCTCAGACAGGCTCCTAAACTAAATGCCTTCCTGAGAAGGCTGGCCTAAGGAGGTAGGCGTTGTTCCTAGACCAGGCCCTAGTGGTCAGCTTTGTTCTGTTGTCTGTGCCCTGGCTTTTGGTTTTCCTTCTCTTTGGAGAGAATGGGGGTTATTAAAATTGGGAGGGCTGCCTAGATGGAACCCTCTTTTACAGGGGCTTTCACAGGTTGGGCTGCTGTGAGCACAGGATGGCAGTGGTAGAACAACCTAGATGCGGGTGTTCGGCTCTGAACTTCAGAGGGTTCATTCCTGGGCTGTCTGCGTTACTTGGGCCCGAGACAGGAAGACTATGTAGAGGAGGAGACTGTCCAGCTCTTGGTGGACATGGGAACAGAGTGAGGAAGGGACTGGGCACATATCCGGTCTTCACTTCTTGAAACATTTCTAAGATCTCCTAAAATTATGCCACCAGCTGAGGACCAAGCCTTTAACATGTGAGCCTCTGGGGGACATTGCATATTCAAACCATAGCACCCACCTGCTAGGACCATTTGATGGTGAGCATGTATAAGTGCTTTGCAGGAACATGGCTCAGAAACTCTTGAGGGCTTGACTTTGGCCTTTCATTTTGCTTAACACAGGATATGTTGAAGCCATTCTTCCTCATGGCCCAGCATCCTCTATCCCTTGATGCTTAGAATTTGGACCTGAGCATTAAAAGGAAGGTAGTTCACATCACTGTCCTCTAGCTGGTTTTCCTGACCCCTACCCTTTGCTGGCTTATTATGGAGGTGGATTTAAGGACTTTGTAAGAAACCCAAATGGAGATGGTGTCTCTGTCTGTCTGTCTGTCTGTCTCTCTCTCTCTTTCTCTCAGTGTGGAAGATGAGCCTGGATGCTTTGTGGTAAAATTGTCCATTTAGTGCTTTGGTGTCTTTCCACAGCTTTGAATTTGTTGCAGAGAGCTCTCCTGTGTATGACACAAGGTCAGTTGTTATTAATAGCATAGCTTTGTTTTGGTGTTAAGTATTATTATTTCAGTGACCTTATGGTTAAGTTTTGGTGCAGTTGTTGTGGGGAGCATTGGTGGATTTTGGCTTGGTCAGTTGGTAACTTTGAACAGTGTCCTCAAGTGAACATAGTTTGAATAGTTTAGACGGTGACTTATTTATTTATTTTTTTTTAAGAACCTGTAGCAACAAACTGGCAAAGTTCTAGTTTGTTAATTCAGAAAATTTTTAGACTCTGTTAGCTACCAGCCTCTCCCTCTCCCTCACAATTAAATTGTAAGCAAGATAAATTTGCCATGGTGAGACTTTTATTCTGAAAGAAAGTCACAAATGGACTAGGTATGGTGGTACACATCTTTAATTCTGGCTCTAGAGATAGAGGCAGAAGGATTGCCCTGAGCTTAAGGCCAGCCTGAGATACTGCAGCAAGAACCAGGCTAGCTGAGGCCACAAGCCACACCAAAAACAAACAAAAGCTGGGCATTTGCCTCCCAGTCCATGGAAAGCAAAGGCAAGTGGATGAGTCTCTCCCGAGTTTGATGTCAGCATGGTCTACATAGGGAGTTTCAGCCAGCCAGGAGCACATAGTGAGACTGTTTCAAAATACAAAAATAAGTCACAGTGTCCACATCCTCATTCCTGGTCTTGCCTCCTGACAGGTTTCGATTGATTTGCTTTAAGAACATTTTAAAGGAACCATCCATATTTTACAATTCTGGAAATTAGACTGGGTGTGGTGACACACATGCCTTTAATCCCAGCACCTGGGAGGCAGAGGCAGGTGTTGGAGGAGGCCAGCTTGGTGTACATAAATGAGTTCTAGGATGGCCGCGGCTATGTGAAGAGACTGATCCTGTTTCAAAAGACCCACCTTAAAAAAAATCTAGAAGCTTAGGGATTTCCAACTTTGCTTTAAAGAACAACAACAAAAAGACAATGCATAAAGCTTTGCTGAGTTGCATGAGAGTACTGAGTGAGGGGCATGGTCTGGAGTCAGTGAGCTGTCACTGACAACTGGTGCCAAAGCACAGCCACCTCAGGACTACTAGCTAGTAGCTGTTTACTTGCAGGGCCTTGAATTTTCATCCTTCATCACAATGGCTTTCTTCCAGCATGAGGCCTTGTGGTCCCAGGTACTGTGTTTCTTCATCAAAAGAGAAAGGACAGTGTTCTGTCCAAGGTATAAGCCAAGAAATGGCCTTGGAGAACAGTTGAGAAGTTGGGTGGGCCTGGAAGGCTCTCCACAGAGCTGCTTAATCTTCTCCTGAGGGAGAGGGAATGTGGTGAGGATGTAATACCAAGAGCACTTGTGGCCTGAGGCCCTGGAGCAAAGCTAAGGATGAGCTTGCCAAGGTCCCAGCTAGCCTTTACCTTTTTGCCCCTCCTGTGGACTAGGTGTAAATAGCATCATTGGTTTCAGTCTTTTAAGGTCCTTCTACCCCAGTCTCATCTTGAAGGTGTGAGGACGACTAAGCAGGTGTCAACTACCACAGTGGAAAGGGAAGAGAGAGAGAGAGAGAGAGATCCCAGTGCATTGTCACCCTTCTCTTTGGGGAAGGGAGATAAGGCTCCTCCCAGACAGTGCTATCCTGTGTTCCCTGGAGGGGAGGGGAGGGAATCAGGCAGGGGCATTGAAAGATCAATTGCTAGTTCAACTGTGCATCTCACTGAGATACTTGGGCAACTTTACTGAATTTCCCCACTTCCTTTTTTGCTTCCTGTGAATGGGAGTTGTTTAGCCACAAGCTCTGTCAAGGCTCTTTCCCATTAGGATTAATTTCACTATATCAGTTGAGTGTCAGAAGTTAAGACTCTGATTGTTGAGATCTCATTCAGAGAATCTCCTACTCAGATCAGACCAGCTTTCTTCCCTAGAGCTAGGCTAAGGCAGTGGTACTTCAGGTATGTGGCATTGTGCTCTAGGCTAGGCATCTGGTTGATGCTGGAGTAGGTAGGATTGGTTGTCATAGGTGGTGAGTACTTAGTAGCATGCAGACAGTGGTAGGCACTTTTTGGGAGGGAAGGTGAGGATTCCTAAACCTTGTGTGTGTGGTTAGATTGGTTCATTACTGAGATATATCTCTTCTGGTCTGTACATGTACAACCTAGGGCTAGTAGAATCTGGGGTCTAAGTGTCAGCCAGCTGAGCAGAACAGAGGTGGACTAGTACAATGCTCAGGTTTATCCAAACAGATCCCATGGCTTGAACCTGACTTTTGTGTGACAGGAACTGCTTGGCTCTCAACAGCTTGAAAAATCACACAGTCAGCCATTGGTTTGAACAAACAGCCTACTAAGAGTTGGGCCCTGGGAATTCTGCTGTGCACTAGAGAGAGTAGCCTGACCTTATTGTTTACCTTCCCACAGGGAAGCAGAGAACTAACTACCAATTATCTGTTCCTGCCTAACAAATCACCTCCCAAAATAGCAGCCTAAAGAAACAGCCATCTTGAGGGCATATGTGCAGTCCTGTTATCCCAGCTACTTTGGAGGCAGTTTCATGGAGAAGTACTGGGCAGTGTCTAGGGGAAGCCATTGTTAAGGTGTTGGCATGATCAGACTAGCCAGAGAAACTGCAGACACTTAGTATCCTCCAAGGACATAGGTAGAAGATGAGGAGGACTCAGATATTTAGGGGATTCTGTTGTGGAAGCTGGAGAGCAATGACACTGAAGTATATATGCTTTAAGATTCCTCAGATTAATCCCAGCTCTTGGGAGGCAGAGGCAGGTGGGTATCTGTGAGTGCAAGATGAGGTCAGCCTGTTCTACATAATGAGTTAGGACAGCCAGGGCTACCTAGAGAAACCCTGCCTTGAAAAACAAGAACAGAAATGTTTAAAGATTCCTCAGGTTTATGGAGAAAGGGGAGGGTGGGGAGCAAGGTGGAAGCAGAAAGGTCTGCAGGAAACTTAGGCAAGTCAGCAGTAGACCTTCTTGAAGGGAATGATGCCAGAGCTACTTGTTGGAGATTCTTGTTCCACAGATACATTTTAATACTTAGTAGCATGTATGATCCAGAAATGACTGAGCTGAAATTACAAGATGGTAAGGGTTAAAAGTTGTTTTTTGGTGTGTTGTTTCTTAGGGGATTTAAGCAGTCCAGAAGGTTGTTTTGTTTGATCTAAAACAGGACTTGAATCATGATATTCAAGTGAGATTTCAATAAAAAATTTTTCCTTTGCCTTCTGTCAGAGCAGAATGTAGACAAGGTCTTTGTTTCTACCTGCAAGTCTGCTCTCCTAGGAGATGTGTGGGCTGCAGAGAGGGCTCAACTAGTTCATCTTTTCCCAGAACCTATGACCACCTTCCAGGGGGTCTAATGCTCTCCTGGTCTCTGGGGTACTGCACTCACAAGTACGTGTACACACACACAAACACACACACACACACACACACACACACACAATTTTAAAAAAAAGTTTTGTTTTTCGAGACAGGCTTTCTCTGAATAGTCTTAGCTGTCTTTGAACTCCACTCTGTAGATCAGGCTGGCCTCAATTCAGAGACCCCCCTCTGCCTCCCTAGTGCTGGGATTAAAGGCATGCACCACCACTGCCTGGCCCTACAGGAGATCTGTGGCTATAGTCCTTAGCTTCAGCTGCTCCAATATCTGACTGAGTGGGGCCAGTGAAACTCTGTGCTCTGGAGTTGGTGGATGACGTAGAACACTCTAGACATTTGGAAAGATGGAGAGTCTGTCCTCTTGCCTTCCTTACCAGAGATATTGTGGGTAATCTTTATCAGAGGGATGTTGTCATCCCAGCACTGGGGAAGCTGAGAGAAGGAAAGAAGTCCAAGGCCAGCCTTTGCTGCACAGCATATTTGGAGCCCAGTCCATGAAATGTCCTCAAAAGACTAAAAAGGAAAACAGTAGAAACTTTATGAGACTGTGATGATTAGGTTGTGAGTCAGGTTTTCTTTTATTTTCAAGACAGGGTTTCTCTGTAGTCCTGGCTGTCCTGGAACTCTCTCTGTAGACCAGATTGGCCTTGAACTCACAGGGCTGGGATTAAAGGGCCCTCCCAAGGGTGGGTGTTTGCCACCACCACCTGGCCAGGTTTTCTTTTCCTTCTTTTTTTAAAAAATATAT
Organism: Onychomys torridus; assembly: GCF_903995425.1. Classification (NCBI taxonomy): domain Eukaryota; kingdom Metazoa; phylum Chordata; class Mammalia; order Rodentia; family Cricetidae; genus Onychomys; species Onychomys torridus. The sequence continues at coordinate 46,078,899 of NC_050450.1, forward strand.
AGCTTATTTTTATTCCATGTTCATTGATGTTTTATCTACATGTATGTCTGTGTGAGAGTGTCAGAAGCCCTGGAAGGGGAGTTATAGACAGGTGTGAACTACCATGTGGCTGCTGAGAATTTAACCTGGATCCTCTGGAAGAGCAGCCAGTGCTCTTAACTACTGAACCACCTCTCCAGCCCTTTTTCTTTCTTTCTTTTTTAAAATTTCATATGCGTGGGTGTTTTTATCTGTATGTGTGTCTGTATGAGGATGTCAGATCCCCTGGAACTAGAACTAGTGACAGTTGTGAGCTGCCATGTGGGCGCTGGGGATTGAACCCAGGTCTTTTGGAAGAGCAGCCACTGAGAACCACTGAGCCACCACCTCCAACCCCCTTCCTTCCTTCCTTCCTTCCTTCCTTCCTTCCTTCCTTCCTTCCTTCCTTCCCTCCTTCCTGATTTTTTTTTTTAAAACCAACTCACTGTTTCCCTGTGGAATACTGTTTCTTACTTCCTCTGAACATCTCAAGTGCCTAGGGGCTGAACTAATGATGCCATGTCAATCAGACAAAAGGGGTATTGGGTTTTTTTGGTTTCTGATCTCTTGAGCTGGTATCTGCATACCTTTCTGGGCTCCTGCTGGGTGGAGTTGGAATAAGATGTGAATGGTGCCGGCGTTGGTGGCGTATGCCTTTAATCCCAGCACTTGAGAGGCAGAGGCAGGCGGATCTCTAAGTTCGAGGCCTGCCTGGTCTACAAAGCGAGTTCCAGGAAAGACACAAAGCTACACAGAGAAACCCTGCCTCAAACAAAACAAAACAAAACAAAACAAAACAAAACAAAACAAAACAAAACAAAAAGATGTGAATGGTTAGCATGGGGCACCAGCAATAGCAGGGCAAAGAATCACAAATCCTGGATAAGTTACAAAAGGATCATGACCCTGGGTCTTTTTTTTTTAAAGCATGTGTGTGTTCCTGCAGAGGCCAACATCACTTTCTGGGGATGTCGTTACAGGCATTTGTGAGCCACCTGATGTGAATGTTGGGAATCTAACGCAGGTCTCATACTCAGGTCCTCTTGAAGAGCAATACAGATTCTTAATTGCTGAGCCATCTCTTCAGCCCAATGACCCTGGGTCTGAATAGTTTTCTGTTCCTCTCAGGACAGAGACTGCTGTGTCAGCAACTGCTGTGGGTTGTTATTAGTGCTACAATGCAGTCCTGGCTGTCATGGAACTCACTGTGTAGGCCAGACTGGCTTGGAACTCTGCCTCCCAGGTGCCAGGATTAAAGGCATATGCTGCCATGCTGGACCTTGCTGTGAGTTTTGACCAACTGGATAAGATTTCACTAGTAGGTCCAGAGCAGGCTGAGATGAAAACATGGAGAAGTCAGTTCTGACTTTGGCCTTCTTTTCTCATCTTTTCTCACAGTGGGTGTTGTGTACAGTACTAAGCCAAACTTCTGTGCCTCTGTCAGTTTGCCATAGAGAGTCTGGTTAAAGTTTTGGGGTACCCTTACTTCTTATATGCTTATCAGAGCTCTGAACCTCTACCCATTCATTATTGCCATTCATTTTTACCAGTCATGTAGGGCCTAGTTCTGAGCATTATCTTTATTTTATAAGAAAACGGGACTGGCAAGATAGTTAAGAGCACTGGCTGCTCTTCCAGAGGACCTGGGTTCATTTCCCAGCACTCACATGGTAGTTCACAACTGCCTGTAATTCCAGTTCTAGGGGACCTGACACCTTCATACAGACATACATGCAAGCAAAACACATTGCAATGCACATAAGCTTAAGGCTGTGCAGTAGTGAGTAGTTGAGATTTGCCTGTAACACATTTACTCCAAAAATCAATATCTTACCTGTTGCCTAGCCTGCATTCTCACTAAGAGAATGTGTGTTTACATATGTATGTACATACATATGCATATATCTACAAAACTTGAGCTGTTTCTGGAAGGAGAGGGCCTATACTTACCTTCAAGCATCAGTCCAGAGGCCCCACTGTCCCTTTGGCAGGCTGGGCTCTCTGGGCATAAGACTAGTGGGTATGAGCCAAATCTTGGGAATGTTGGATCCTGCCAGGGAGCCTTGGCCCTTCTTCTACCCAAGAGATGTTCTTTTTAGTTATGTTAGGGCCATACAGATCTGTTGGAAAGAGAGCTGCTGACCTTGGGGATTTTTCAGGTCTAGCCTAAAGGGCAGCAAGGGTGGGCTGGCTCTCCACAGGCTTTGTGAGGTCCTTGGGCCACTAACTATTATGTGTTGGGCCTTTTTCTTTTCCCATTTTTCTTTCTTTCTTTTTCTATTATCAGCTTGGTACAGTATAAATTCTTATCCTAATAGTGAAATGTTTCCTTTCAGCTTTTTGAAGTGGAATTTTTTTTTTCTTTCCCTGAGACAGGGTTTCTCTGTGTAGCTTTGGAGCCTATGCTGAAACTCACTTTGTAGACCAGGCTGGCCTTAAACTCAGAGATCTGCCTGCTTCTGCCTCCCAAGTGGTTGGACTAAAGGTGTGTGCTACCACCACCCGACAAAAATCTTTTTAGATTACTCAGGCAATAACAATTTATTATATATTAAAAAAAAAGTCCAAATAGTAAAAGGAAAATCGCGCCATTGTGTCCCACCAGCGACCATGAGTACTACTAGTAAACACTAATAGGATTACATCTTTCTCTAAACCAGTATTGCCTGCTAGACATACAGTACAGTGAGCTGGGGATGTTACTCGGTTGGTAGAGTGTTTGCTTAGCACGGATGAGGAAAGTTCCTGGCTCCCAGCAGGCTTGAGAGAGGGAAGACAGGAACTCTAGACAGCTGCTGCTTGTGGTCCTCACTCTCTGCTTGCCCCCTTTGGCTCTCTGAGCTCTGTGGGAAGTCACAGAGTCATGCTAAGAAACCCTGCCTTGGCTGAGAGAAGCCTGGCAGCATAGGCACACTTCTTAATCTTCACTACCATGCGGGACTAGTGTTCTTTCTTCCAGACCTGCTGCCTTCTCAGAGTTCTCATAGCCTAACATTTGGGTTTTTTTTTTTAAAGTAGCCGTAGAAGAAATCAGTGGAGGGTAGGCAAAGACCCTCATCTGGGCTTGTCTAGGAAGTGCCTCCAAACCTCCAGGACACCGTTGGTACATGCTGACCAGCAGAGCTAGAGTGGGTATATAATAGACTCCCTAGTCTAGGGCTGCCCAGCATTCATGTGGAAGGGCATCCATCCTCTTGTTGTCAAGTGCACAGAAGCCAGTTTTCCTTGTTGCTTTGTCCTCTCATTCCCAAAATGAAACGTGTTTTTTTTTCTTTTCTTTCTTTTTTTTTTTTTTTTTTTTTGGCTGCTTCCCAGGGCACTGTTTGCCTGCTGCTAAACAGCTACCCCTTTGAAGGAGGCAGCTAGGTTGCCCTTGTAGTGACTGTGATGTGTGTGCATGGATAGCATGCCATGGATAGTGGCAGTGAGCAGTGTAGATGCTATTAGTTTTTCTGGGACTGCAGTGATAAGTCAGGCTATCTGTTCTCTCCTGTTCTATTACTTGCCCCAAGACAAATAAATGTTGCTCAAGGTGGCAGTGGCCTACCAGCTACACTGTCCTACTGGTAGCTGGAACAGGTGAGCTAGGACAGCCCAGTACCAAGCAGCTATCAGGCCACCATCCAGGTCTCCTTCAGAGTACTTGGCTTGTGTTTCTGCATTTGTTCTTCCTGGCTTTCCTTCATTTCTTGGGGGAGAGCCCAGGCTTAAGAGTTGTAAGTCTTGTTTTAGGGCAGAGTAGTCTGCATGGAGACAGACTGATCCCATTGTCAGCTTTGTCAGCTCATACATACCAGATCCTGTTTGTGGTCCTGCCTTCACCATCCCCAGCACATCATATGCACATGTAATTGAGAGAACAGCGCTGTTCATCCATTGCTGACTGGAGTTGTAAGCACTCAGTTGGTGGCTGTTGCTCTTCTGCCTATAACAGGCATAGATCCCAGACTTTTTTTAACATCTTGCTGCCTGAGATCCTGTAGAGTGATGTTAGCCAGTAGCATGAGCCAGTCACAGGTAGGATAAAGACTAAAGCCTCATAAGCTGGGCACTGGGAATGGGGATTGGCTGTTCACCATTGCTTCCCAGTGGCAGGATCCCTGGCCTGGGACCTCAAAATCAGTTTGCTGGCAACTGAACCCAGAACCTTAGGAGTACTGGGTGAGGGCTTTATCACTGAGCCACATCCATGATCCAGTTCACCATTGAGACAAGTCAGCAAAATCATATCTCAGTTCTGTGGAGTGGGAAGACAGCAGCTTATTCTAGTGAGACAGATGTAGTGGTGGTGGGTGAGGAAATAATTAGCCCTGGTCATCAAGGGTAAAGAAAAGTAACTTATGCCCCATTCAGTTTTACCCTGGGCCTGAGAGCAGGGTTTAAATGCATATCCTGGCTTTTCACCTTGTTTCCCCCTTTCAGCCTCCTCTTTGACATTTTGATCTGTGGGCTTTTTAGTGTCCTGCACCCATTCAATTCTGCTTCTGGAAGCAAAATTCTCTGGGGCTTTCGTTTTTGCTCAAACCCAAGACCTTGCTGTTTAGTAGGCAATAGGTCATCATTGCCTTTGTGATAACAAGAGCGTTGACCCTCACCACCCCTCAACCCCTTATGCCCCCCCCCCCACACACACAAGTGAACTACTTTCAGAGAGCTAAATTTCTATTGAGTAGCCTCATTTCCTATAAGACTTGCAGGCATAGTAAAGTGTGGTGGTACACACTTTAATCCAGCATTCAGGAGGCAGAGCAGGGAGAGGGCCTTGGATGGAGTTAGAGGTTCATCTGGTCTACATAGTGAGCTCTAGGATAGCCATAGCTGCTTTGAGAGAACCTGTCCCAAAACAAAGCAAACAAAGTCTGCAGACTTGAGCTTGGAATTCTTTTGGGGGCATTAAAAACAAACAAACAAAGAATTCTATCACCGAGTGGTGGTGGCGCATGCCTTTGATCTCAGCATTTGGGAGGCAGAACTAGGCGAATCTCTGTGAGTTCCAGGCCAGCTGCAGAGTGAGATCCAGGATAGGCACCAAAACTACAGAGAATCCCTGTCTCAAAAAAACAAAACAAAAACCTCTAGCATTTATTTCCTGTGTTACTTATGTTTTCAGGTCTTTGGAGTCACATACTTTTCTACTCTGTGCTCTTTGGCTTAAACTTAAATTCTTTTGGCTTTAGCTTTGAACTTCTTTTTTTTTTTATAATCTATTTATTTCTATTTTATGTGCATTAGTGTTTTGCTTGCATGTTTGTGTGTGTGAGGGTGTCAGATCTCCTGGAACTGGAGTTATAGTTGAGAGCTGCCATGTGGGTGCTGGGGATTGAACCCAGGTCCTCTGGAAGAGCAGCCAGTTCTCTTAACCTCTGAGCCATCTCTCCAGCCCCTGAGCCTCTTCTAAAACAAGGTCTTTTGCTGTGAGGATTGTAGAGGTAATGCATAAAGACTTACACCAGGAGGCTTGATTTCCCAGAGTAAGTGCTTAGTAAGCAGTAGTAGCCATTATTTTAAGGGACTTCGACATAGGACATTGAGTAAGGCAAAAAATAGCAGATTTAGGGGGAAGAAAAGGTGGAAACTGGCTCTAATGATGACACAGATGGACAGTGACTTTTAGAGTTTTTGTTCTCCTAGCACAGCCACAGTTGGGAGGTTGGTGTGAAGCTAAACCTCAAGCCTCACCCAGACGGACCAACTCCCTGTGACCTTGTGTTTGCCCCAGCCTTCAGCTCCTCAACCTCATCGTTCTTTATTCCTGGCTTGAAGTGCAGACTGGTCAGTAAACTCTGGTTCTGTGCTCACATCATTAACACTTCCTGATCCCTCTCCTAATTAGGTGTGAACCCCTAGCAGGGCTGGAAGCCAGGCCCTTTCTCTACAGCAGGGAATTTGTTAAAACTGGAGTTTCCAGCACTGCACACTTTACTAGGTAGGTTCTTGGGATCTGGAGAGAACTTGTCCCTACCCGTTTGATCCTTAGACCACAGAAGTGCCTTGGTACTGTATATCTCTGGTCATGTTTCCACAGCTGTGAGGTGAGGACTTTTCACATAGTTGTTTTCTGCTCTGGAATCTAGTTGAGTAGTGAAGTGGGGAGGACTTGGCCTGTATCTGTACCCGCTCCAACCATCTTTTTGTTTGGTTTGTTTTCCAGACAGGGTCTCTTTGTAGCCCTGGCTGTCCTGGAACTCAATTTGTAGACCAGGCTGGCCTCAGACTCACAGAGATCCATCTGCTTCCCAAATGCTGGGATTAAAGGCACACAGCTCCACCATCTTTTTAGTATTATTACCATTTTTTAAGAGAAGCTCTTAATTCACCTAGCAGATGTAATATAAAATAAAAAAAAATATTAGAATAAGAATCTGGCTGTACTAGCCCCTAGCTTAAGAAGCCCTGATTTCAAAATGTCAGATGGTGTGGTTCTGGGTAACCCTACCGAATTACAGTTTCAGATCCCTTGATTTAGTGTCAAGTTACGTCCCAAACCATCTTGGAATTGTCTACTCTTTTGCTGCTTGGTCAGTGTGGGGGAAGCATTATATACCCAACATAATCTTTTTTTGTTTTTCTTCCCTGTTTGGTTTTTTGAGACAGGGTCTCACTATGTAGCTCTGACTGTCCTGGAACTCACAGAGACTTGCCTGCCTCTGCCTCCCAAGTGCTAGGATTAAAGATGTACCACCATGCCTAGCCCTAACAGATTCTTATTCCCACCATTCTGAGCAGAAAGTTCTAGAGGGTAGAATGAGCAATCTACATGCTGATAAAACTTCTCAGATGGTAATTCTTACTTGACACTGGGGCTGAGGTCTTTAAGCTCTAAGTCTCAAAGGAAGCTTGTCTTCATGGACAGCTGGCTGCTTTTGAGAGAATCAGCATATAAAGTAAAAATCATCATGAGGGAAGCCTGGAAAGACTGTAGGCTACTACCCACCCCTGGGGTGGGGGTGGGGTGTTCTTGACAAGTATTCACAGCAGAGACTAGTACATCCAACACTTCTGAGTTTGAACAGGAGGTAGTGGTCCATCCTTCTCTCTCATGGTAGCCAGGTTTAGCACCTAAGAATATAGAATACCAGTTAAGTTGGGTTTCAGATAACTGAATTTTTTTTTTTTTCAATTTTTTTTTTTTTTGAGCTGAGGATCGAACCCAGGGCCTTGCGCTTGGTAGGCAAGCGCTCTACCACTGAGCTAAATCCCCAACCCCAGATAACTGAATTTTATGAGTATTTTAAGTGTGTCCTGAGTATTGCATAGGACAATTCTTATTGCCTACCCTAAATTCAGATTAACTGGATGTCTTGAGTTTCAGTGCACTAGCTGCCAGCCACACTTTCTCTATTTCCATCCTTTTGGGTCCTCAAAGATTTGGAAATTGCCCAAAGCAATGAAAAGCTGTACCTCCCTGAGCTCATTTCACATTAACTGCTGTGAGTGAATGCCATGCAGTCCCAACAAGCAGCCTGCCTGACATATTGTGTGCTACTTTATTAGTCATTAATGATGTGTTGCCCAGTTAAAGCTTATCAAGTTCTGGGGTATGTGAGATCTGATCTGTTGGTTCATTTTGACCCATCTGCCCAGGCCTTATGTGTTACGTTGGCAGTTGGTTAGCACATTCAAAGATGGGTTCCACAGTCCATGCCTTTAACCCAGTGGCTAGGTAGGACATCGTTGGTGGGATTGGTTTGGTGTGGGAGTCAGGTCTACTCCACTGTTTTATTTTTTGAGACATAGGGTTTCACTGTGTAGCTGAATGAAGCTAGCCCCAAACTTGCTGTGGTAGCTCAGGTTCTCCAAAGACTTGTGATCTTTCTGCTTTCCTGCTTGGATTATAGATGACCTGGCCATTCATGGCTCTCCCTCCACATCTGTGCAAAGTGTAGTATGTGGTATCTCAAAGGCATCTTTTAGCAGGATCTGGAGACCGTGGGTAGAGCAACATGGTAGTTGCCCCCCCCCCCCTGCTGTCTAGGCTTCTCTTCTTCCCTATTGGGACATAGCACACAGCACTGGACTGATTGGGTTTTAGGAGCCAAGGCTGCTGCCATAGAGATAAGTTACCATGTGTTCTCAACCTGCCCAGCTTGGTCTATTCCTGCTATGTAGTGACTTCAAGCTTATAATTGAGGGACTTTTAGGGCCCATCCTAGTCCATTGCTCCATACTGAAGAATAAAGATGGCATCTTGTTCAAGCACCCCTCCTTTTTGGTTAGAATTCTGGTGCCTGTGAGGAAGCATATGCACAGTAGAAGCTCTGTTGATGTTCAGAGAAAGCCCCTCCCCTACCTCATGAGCGGGAATGGGTATATACAGCTTTTTGCTGGGGAGAGTATTGAGAAGACTCTATATTGGGAAGCTGCAACATCATATCCCAGGACCACTTCAACAGCAATTCACTGCTGCTGTGGCCCCCGGGTTGCTTCCAAGCCCGCAGACTCCCAGCATGCAATGAAGATTTTCGGTTCCTCTTCAGTCCTGCCTGTGTTGGGTGTCAGCATATCCACTCCCATGATCAGGGCAGTAGAATGTAATTTCTTGGAGAGCCAGAAGCCTCTCCCAGCAGTCAACTGCTTGAGATTCCTGATACAGGGCTGTAGAGGTGACTCACATGTGTGTTCTTTGGAGGCTGAGTCAGGGAGATTTGACAGTAGCCTAGGCTTTTTTTTTTTTTTTTTTTTTTTTTTTTGGCCCTTTTATTTTTATTATTTTATATGTACAAGGGTTTTGCCCACATGTGTGTCTGTGCCATGTGCATGCATTTTATTTTATTTTTGTTTTTTTGAGACAGAGTTTCTCTGTGTAGCCCTGGCTGTCCTAGAACTAGTTTTTTAGATCAGGCTGGCCTCAAACTCAGAGATCCTCCTACCTCTACCTCTCAAGTGCTGGGATTGAAGTCATGTGCCACCACCATCTCTCTGCAGCCAGTGCTCTTAACTGATGAATCATCTCCCCAGTCCCACCTGGACTTCTTAGACCCTGTTTCAAAGATGAACAAAACAAAACAAAAAAGAGTTTGTAGTACTGTAGGTGGTTGCTCATCACCAGACAGAAATTATCTGTGTTATGGTAGCATCATCTTGGGGGTAGTGACAGTCGAATCCAGCTTGCAGCAGAGCACCCTTGTGTCTGTGAACAGGATGGGGCTTGGGAGTGACTTAGGAAGCCACAGGGCTATAACGCATGGAAGTGTTTTCAGGAATGAATTTTGAAGCTAAGGGTGATGATGGTGATGATGGTGTATGCTTTTGTCTTTGATCCCAGAACTCATGAGGTGGATGTCTGAATTTTAGGCCACCCAGGGCTATATTGGGAAAGGAGTGAAATTTGACTGGTGGCACTCATCTATAATTCTAGTAATTGAGAGATGGAGACAGAAGAATCGGGAGTCCAGGCTAGCCTGAGCTACTTGAAACCCCATCTCAAAAATCCTTCCTCGAATAAACAGTGACTTAGCTAAACAGTATCAGCCCGTGGAATTTTACTGTTTGCTTGCTTAGGGACTAAGCCCCTCTTGGAGCATTAAGCCTGTGTTCAGGACAAGGGGAGTATTCCAGCCACAGGATTGGTGGTGGGTTATAGTACTCCCTGGGAGTCTTTGCAACCAAAGCCTATGGATTAAGAGTTTGTTGTGCTGTTTTGCCTACTTCACACTTTCCCACAGCTAGCCTTGGGTGCTTAGACTGGTGTGAGAATCCAGAGGTGTAGCCTGGCTGCTTGGTTGCAATGCATAGGGTCACTTACCTCTATCCCTGAAAGTTGAGAGGCAGCCATATGTTTGGTCAATATTTACAGTGAGCTTTTGACACCAAGACCGTAGTCCTGATGCTGGGGACCTGGTAGAGCTCCCAGCAGTTGTCTGTGAGACACTTGGCCAGTTTGTAAGGCAAGGTGTGCTGGGCAGGAGTCCTTGTGAAACACGAGCTAGCTGTGCACATAATGGAGTTTGGCACTGTAGGCTGTGTTGAGCTAGTGATGCTAATGGTCCCTCCCTCCTGAATGAGATGGGTTCATAGATGCCAGCACTTCAGGGGTCATTGGGCCTTTGGAATTCCTGACACCATAGACCGAGTTAGAACCTGATCTAGAATTGCTTACTAGATGGCATCTTCCTGTTGGGTAGTGGTGGAGGAAGGGCCTCTTGGAGGCTTTTACTATGGTGAAGGAAGGATCACGTGATCTGCTTTGCTTCAGCATACCATATGTGAAAGGAAGTCTCTTGCCTGTTTGCTCGCCACTAGAAAGGTGGCATCCTCTGGAAGAGATTCAGTGGTGTCTTGTTGGAAGATACCCACTCAATCTTTGTATAAGTCAGCATGCAGCTAAAGGTAGTAGTTGCTGATCTGACTAAAGTCCAGTAAGTGCTTCAGAAAAGGCCAACCAGGGAGCTGGGATTTCAGCCCACTTTCGGATAGAGCTTCAGGAACTGGTCCCAGCTGTGGGGGTGGCCATCACCACTATTGAGCTTCAAGGTCCCTGTCTGGGCAGGAGTGGGAGCACTGAATGCACGGGTCACCATAAGCTAAAGAGAGGCCTTGGGCTTGGCCAGGCTAGCAAGCATCATGTGACTGCTACCTAGCACTCCACTCTCCTACCCAGCACCTCCCCTCCCCCACGCCTGTGAACTCACGCACAATACCTACTGCAAGGTGGATGTTGGCCTGCAACTTCATTTCTTCAGGGCCTCAAGATGATCTGACCTTCCTCCTCCTGGAGCCCCTCCTGTGTTTTATCTGCAGGCCTGGGGGCTGGGCAGGAGGGGTAGGGTAGAGGAAGGCCTATAAGAAATGGCAGTCCAGGCCACAGAGAGCCCATGCAAAGTATGGAGGCTAACCAGACATACTTTTTACCCTGTAGAGAAGCCTCCTGTTGGGGAGTTGCTGGAGTTTGTAGGGACAAAGACAGACTTGTCCATCTCTAGGTTCTGACTCTTGACTCTGCCTAGGCTGGCCTGGGAGGGAGAAGCACAAGTGGGTCGCCTTCTGAGCTGGGGTGAGGCAGGACCCTGTGCTCTGGTACAAGGTTTGGCTGAGGAACCTTCCTGGGGCAAAGTCTGGTGGAGGACGAGGGGTGGGGGGGGGGGGGGCGCTAGCAGATGATCAGGTCACTGGCACTCAAGGACAGTGCTGTTTGGCCTGCTCTGTGGCCACTAGCTTCTTTCCCACCTTTTCCTGGTGGTTAAGTCATGGCCTTTAATGTTAGAATATACACTCTGGGATGTATTCTGTGGCTTGCTGACTCTGACCTTGGCCAACACTTCTAAGCATATATCTTGATTTTCTTGTTTATAGGAGCAAGGAAAGGAATAAATTCATCTTTCTTTATCTTAAAGATTGTGAGATCCAGCCAGGCACATGCCTTTACTCCTAGCCAGCACTCAGGAGGCAGAGGCAGGCAGATCTCTGCGAGTTCGAGGCCAGCCTGGTCTACAGAGTGAGTTCCAGGACAGCCAGGGTTACACAGAGAAACCCTGTCTCAAAAAAAAAAAAAAAAACTTAAAAAAAGGGGGGGGGAGGGGACCCATGTCATGTTTAACTGTAGCTACGATCATTAGCACCTCACACCTTGCTTGGGATGAGGCTTTTGTCCTTTTTGCGTTTTCTCATACCTGCAGAGCCCTATCTGGATTTTATTGCATGCATCTGAGGAAGTTGCTGTTAGGGGGATGGCCAGCAGTGCTCTCAACCATGCATATGATAGAATTGGTGCCTGGCTTGGGCCCAGGGCCTTCCTGAGAGCCAGTAATATCTAGGCTGCTTGTTTCTCTTTTCTCCAAGGTGGCTCAAGAGTAAAGGCCAAAAATTGGAACCAGGACTTCTGAGTAGTCTGCTGGGGCCAGGCCCTGAACTAAGTAGACTCTGTGCTTGATGTTGTGAGGGTAGCTTGGTCCTTGTACTCATCAGGAAGCCTGTTGCCTGGAGAGGCCATTAGGTAACGGAGTAGTTAACATGTACTGTGTCTGAGAGCTCCTAGTAGAGGGTCTTGGCTTTACCCAGGTTCTGGGGGCATCTCTCAAAAGGACTTTGGCTTTGGCCTGGTGGGGAAGCCGGGGGTAGGGATGGGATAGCTAGCTGGCTGGTTTGTGAATCTCAGGCAGCCGAGTCCGGCAGTCAGGCTAAACTCACCCTGTTAGACAGTGGTCTGTAGGATATAATAACGAGCACCAGGAAATCTAGGACCTCCTGTTCTGGTCCCACTCTGGCCACCCACTCCTTCCTGTAGATTTACCAACTAGCTTGTCCCATCCCTCCATCTGTCTGGCCCATGGTTTCAATCCAATATTTTTCCCCTACCCAGTCTTTATGCCATAACCTCACAGAGTTGGATCACTACATATATACCTTCTCCACCAAAAACCTTAATTATTTTCCATGTGGTTGAACCAAGTCTTCAATGCAACTCAGGTGTACCCTGTGGGTGGGTAGCCTTTGTTACAAAATGTTAGCAGCCTTAGGTCTCTCTAGTATTGGACAATACAGAAAATATTTGGTACCAAGTTTTTGCTGGGCTGGAGGGATTCCCTGGGGCCTGGACTTTATTCCTCTTCCTGAGTAAAAAATTGAATTCTGGAAATTCAACTGAAGGAGCCCTAGGCCTTTCCTCCTCTAGCAAAGCTGAGCTTTATGCCAAAGCCATGTGGGGTAAGGGGCCAGGTTCAGTAGTCAGCAGTAAATTTCCCCCATCTTTTCCTATTTTAGCTGTACAATTCTGAAGGTTTTCTTTTCCTGAGGGAAATACCCTGGAGCCCAGCTATCTCTTGCCTGGGGTAGTGTGAGGATATCGGTGCCTACTCCCCACAGGTCTCTCTCTGCCTAGGAGGCAGGCTTGGGGGTCTGATTTGTAATCTGGGGTGGGAATTGAAACAGACTGTTCTAGAGATCTCCTGGGATGGTGATTCTCCCTTTGGGAGATAGCTTGGTGGCCTTCTTCACTGCTGAGGATGAAGGTTATTGGTAAATACTAACTTCTCGGGATGGGGGTTCAAATTGTAACACATTTGTTGAGTGCCTTACTGTGTGCTAGGTGTTCTGTATTTTGTTGGCTTAAATGTTCCAGTGGGTCCTCTGACAGAAGTATTACCTCACTTCTCACAGAGGAGGTCTAGACTCAAAAGGGCTCATTCCGTGGACATAACTGTGCTTCTGGCTTTTCTAGGTGTTTGAGTGGAGGGCGGTACACTGGAAAGTGGAGGCTCACAGACAAAACCTGTAATCAGCCCTGCACTGTAAGGACCGGGCCTCCTCCGTCTACCCTGTCGTAGCTTCTACTAATGCCCTGCAGTACCCATCACCAACCACTTGTCTTGTGTTTCATTCCTTCCTCTGAAATAATGGACTCCTCCTGTGCCCTCCATTTAAAAAAAAAAAGAGAGAGAGAAAACCTTAAAATTGAGTGAAAAGGGTTTGCTATGTAGCTTCAGGAAGAGGCCTAGGTGCCTCCTTTCAAAAGTAGACTATGAGCCGGGTGGTGGTGGCGCATACCTGTAATCCCAGCACTCGGGAGGCAGGGACAGGTGGATCTCTGTGAGTTCGAGGCCAGCCTGGTCTACAAAGTAAGTTCCAGGCCAGCCTCCAAAGCTACAGAGAAACCCTGTCTCGAAAAAACAAAAACAAAAACAAACAAACAAAAAAAATAGACTATGGCTTTCAAAGGAATATTTGTATACGTTTGCTATTGTTTAGGTTTTTTTTTTAATTTGTTTATGTACTTTCTATTAAATGTTTTACTCTTTATGTATGTGTGTGTTCCCTGCCTATGGAGACCCAAACAGGGCATTGGATTTCCTGGGACTGGAGTTAGAATCAGTTTATTTTTTGAGCCTCCATGTGGGTGCTGGAAATTAGACCTGGGTCCTCTGGATGAGCAACTGGTACTCTTAATCACTGAGCCATGTCTCCAGCCCCCTACTTTCTTTCTTTGTGTGTGCATAGTACATGTGTGAATGTCAGTTACAGAAGTCTGTTCTCTTCTTCAATCTTATGGTTAGTGGTGGTAACTGCGCACGCCTTTAATCCTAGCAACTTGGGAGGCAGAGGCAGGTGAATCTCTTGAGTTTGAGGCCAGCTTGGTTCAGGGCTATACAGAGAAACCCTGCCTCAAAAGACATCCTCCCCTCAAAAAAATCATATGGGTTCTGGGGGGGATTGAACTGAGGTGCTAGGTGTGGTCGTAAGTACCTTTACCCACTGAGCCATCTGACTGACCAGCCCTATGTGTTTCTTGTTTAACACACACACACACACACACACACACACACACACACACACACTTCTCTAGAGTTGATTCAGTACTTGATTTTTCCTCTCCATGTACTCTGTAGCTTCTAATCAAGGAGGAAGCTGTTCTAAGACCTGGGCTTACCATGTCAATGTTACACTAACCCCCCCTTCTCTGTTCCCATACTGTGGTAACTAGTTGGGAAAAATAGAGAAGAGCCCTACATTACAGTAAGAAGGGGCCTTCTACTGCCAGTGGCTTTCTGGGAACCCATGGGGGTTCCTCATAGGCTGATAGGAGCCCTTGCAAGAGAATGAAGCCTTCTAGCCCTTAGCTGGTTCTAAAAAAATCTTTCCCCATTTTCCTTCCCTATCTGCAAACAGTGGGGTTAGATCTGCCTTATATAGCTGTCTTCTTGTGTAAGTGTGTGTAAGTGGTGTGTTAAGAGCTTGGCTTGGGTCGGTGGTGGCAGGTGCAGGTTTTAGAAGGCAGAGATAGGGCTGACTTGGCTTAGTGCAGGATGACACAGGGGTCAGTGTCAGCATCAGCACAAAAGATTTGTTTTTCATTGGAAATGATTTTTAGTTGTCAAGTCCTGCTGGACCAGTGTTTTGTCTGTCTACCACCCCACCCTTGTACACATGTAGTGCATATGTGCATGCCTTTTTTGTTGTTGTTGTTTTTTGTTTTGTTTTTCAAGACAAGGTTTCCCTGTGTAGCTTTGCACCTTTCCCTGGAACTCACTTGGTAGTCCAGGCTGGCCTTGAACTCACAGAGATCCGCCTGCCTCTGCCTCCCTAGTGCTGCTGGGATTAAAGGTGTGCACCACCACCGCCCGGCGCCTGTGTGATTTTTACAGTGGGTGACTGGGATGGGACCCAAAGGACGATGCATGTATGATTGAGGTCATGCAAAAACCTAGTTCTCTCTTCCAGCTCTTGAAGAGCACTGGTGGCAGCTCATCAGAACATTGTTGGATTTCCTGGGGTCCCGTGTGGTTTCCCTCCCAACTGGGACTTGTTGGAGGCAGTCTGAGGCTCTAGCAAGGAGCAGGGGAAAATGGGACATTATGGATCCTCTTGGTGAGCCCTCTGGGGATGGAACCTTCTAACAAACTCCATATAGGACTGATTTAAGACTGTTCTGTGTGACCCAGGAAAATGTGAGGCTGCTTTAACCTTCCCTGTCCCTCAGGTGATACTTAGATAGGAATGAGCAGGCTCCTTGAAGCTTTCTCTCTGTACTGGAGACAGAACTTGCAGTCCATGGCCGTGCTCTGCTGAGATCTCAGGGTGATCCCAGCAGTACTGCTCGGTGTTGGGAGTTTTTATAAGGAATAAGCTGGGCAGTGGGGCACACATCTAGAGTTTCAGCACTTGGCAGGCTGGGACAGGGGGATTGCTGGAACTTTGAGGCTGTTTTGGGCTATATAGCAAGACCTTTCCTTTAATAAAAAAGAAAGAAAGAAAGAAAAAAGGGAAGAACTTAAGGGTTTTATTGCATTTATTTGTTTGAACGAATGGGAGCTCCATGGCATGCCTGTGGAAATCAGAAGACAGCTTGTTGGAGTTAGTGTGTTCCATTTTCTGGCGACATACATTTTTTATTTGTTTGTTTATATTTATTTATCGAGACAGGGTTACCTTTGGAGCCTGTCCTGGAACTCGCTCTGTAGATCAGGCTGGCCTCGAACTCACAGAGATCTGCCTGGCTGTGCCTCCCAAGTACCCCACCACTGCCCCACTGATGTGCATTTATTTACCCAGACCAAGACATTTAAAAAGACCAGTGTCTGGAAAACTTTTACCCTCTTTTCAGATACACCCTCAGTCTAACTCACACCTAGTCCTTATGTACTTGCTGGTAGGTAAACTTTGTCATTAGCCCTGGGGCCTGCTTTCCTGCTAGCATGAACCAATGCTGTGAGCAAATGAAGAAATTACTCCAGTTAGAGCTCAGGTGGGCACTAGCCTGGCCGTGGGCTGAAGCAGGTGAAGACCTTTTCGGTTTTTGTAACAGGGTCACTCTGTATCCTTGGCTATCCTGGAACTTGCTATCTAGACTAGGCTGGCCTTACTTAAATTCCCAGAGAGGCTCGCTCCTGTCTGTCTCCCAGGTGTGGGCATTAAAGGCATATGCCACCAAATTCGGCACAGGTGAAGATCTTTAGACTAGTCACAGAGCTAATAGATGGTGGGTAGCTTATCTGGGTCAACCTGGGGTCATAGGACAGTGGTTTTGTTACAGCTGAGATTTTCTAGTATTCTGCTTTTTAGTGCTGGAGGGTAAGGGTACTAGGGGCTGGGCTCTACAAACCCAGCTATTGGAAGGTGTCTATCCACCATTAGGGAGGGACAGTGGCTCCAGTAATGGTCCAGAAGTCAGGAATACATTGACCTCACAGTTAGGAGTTGGGCAAGGACACTTTCTGCTCATTAAAGGACATGGTCTGATGAAGAACCTTCTTGTGAGGCCAGCTGGGCAGATTTCTGTGCTTGGAGGCTGGGACAGTTCCTGACTTGGCATGGCAGGGGAGGGAAGCAAGAGCCAAGTGGATGAACAGAATTCTGTGGGTCTCAGAGGAGGGAGAGACAGACACCCTTGGTTTTCAGAACTGTGTTGGGAAAGTATGTGCATGTAGACAGGAGCAAACTAACCAGAGCTACTTCCTTAGAAAAGAAAGACATTGCACATTGTGTTCTTTAAAAGCCATCTTCATCTTTGTAGATATAACCTTCATTCCTAACACACATCTTTCCAAAGTTTGCCTGCCCTGTGGATGTGTTAATGAATGTACACATCCTCATCTGTTCTATAGGAAACATTATTTTGTGACTATCTTCTTTCATTGTGTCCATCTCCACATAATTTGAGATCACAATATTTTAATGACTGGTGAAAGTAGATAGACTTAATTGGTGATTTCAGTACTGTTGGAGCTGAAATTGTGCATAGCTCTTGTCTCACAATATTGGGGTTAAATTTAAAAGATGGAACTGGATAGGCATGGTGGTATGCTTGGGAGGCAGAGGCAGGGGGATCTCTGTGAGTTCAGCCTGGTCTACATGGTGAGTTCCAAAACAGACACTTGTGAGATGCTGTCCAAACAGACGGCACTGTGGAGTCAAATTGGCATATATGCTTTCTTTAGGGACAGAGAAGCTGGTTCTTGCCTCAACTGTAGTCGGTGAGGACAAAGCAGGCCTGGGTATGGGCCTGGACTTGTCCACTTATGTCTTCAGTTTCCCTTTCTCTGCTCATGCAGAAATTTATAGAGGATTCCATTTCTTTCCCTTAACAGATTTTGTCATAGTTTTGGAAGCTGAGTTACAGTGCATACTTTGGCATGGGCTTCCTTTCTGAGCCTCAGCTGGCATTTCATAAGAAATACATACTTGGACTCTAAGGGCTTCCTCACCTCAGAGTTAGTTAGGCTCCTGGGGGCAGGGTTGTCAGCACATGTTCTTGCCCTCTCTTCAGTGGCTCCTCTGGGAACCTGCCGGTGCATGGTCGGATGGGTATGGTGGTGACACAGGCTATGAACAGCTGTTTTCTCTCTCCTTGTTCCCACAGAACCTTCTGCTCCAGCCAAGGTGGTGAGGGCAGCTGCTCCTAAACAGCGTAAGGGCAGCAAGGTAAGAAGCAGGGAGAGTAACTCCTGTGGGTGATTCCTCTTCTTATTCTGGTAAGCACTTCTGGTCCCTCCCTGGAGAGCACAGAAGCCCTTTCTGGGTGCCCATGCATGGTGTTTTGGGTTTACAAACTGAGGTGGTCCAACTCTCTCAGAGAAACCAGAGCTTGGGTGTGGGGCAAAATGACTAAGGTAGGGTAACCCTGGGGCCTTCATAGACTATGTCTTGTAGGTTGGTGACTTTGGAGATGCAATCAATTGGCCTACACCTGGAGAGATAGCCCACAAGAGTGTGCAGGTGAGTGTGGGGAGGGGCTGACAGGTTCAGATACCTGTCTTTATAAACTCAATTGACTTTTGTCCAAGAGCCATAAGCCTCACCGTTTTGGGGTTTTAAAGATGAGTAGTTGGCAGGGCACTATAGTATACTTCTGTAGTCCCAGCTACTCAAGGATGACTGCTCAGCCCAAGAGTTCAAGGCCAGTCTGGGTAACATAGGACACACAGACACACACACACTCAGACACACACCCTTCTTCTGATCTGAACAAACAAATGGAGACTAGTTCTATAAGGTGGGCAGCAATAAGGTAATTAGGAGATGACATTCATGTGAGCCTAGTTTCAGGATCTTCCAGGCACTGTTCATTTCCTCTCTGCCTTCCAGTGATCTGACCCCAGAAGTTAGTAGTTCTTGATGATCCAGTAGGTTAGGAGACAGCTGTGTTGTAGTTTTCCAAAGCCCATATTTCTCCATTACTGTGCCCGGATTTTCTGAGTGGTTGAGGAGAGATACCGGGTCAAGCACTGGTTCCAGATTAGCTTCCCTAGACCCTAACAGAAGAAAGAGACTCTTGGTCGGTTCTGTTCTTCTCAGTACTTGTGTTCTGAGCTAGTGACCACCTCAGTGGGTCACACCTTACTGTAAAGGTGGTGCAGACAAGCCAGGTCAGCATCTCTTCCACCTGCAGATTTGGGTAGGCTGGAAATGAACTGTTCTTCCTACTTCATGGTGCGTGTGACCATGTTTTGTAGCGTGTAGCCTACTCTACACATTCCCAGTGACCAGGTATGTCCCTCCTCCAGCCCAAGCAGCTCTAGTGTGCACTCTCTCCCTTGCCTGCTGCAGCCACAGTCCCACAAGCCTCAGCCTGCCCGTAAGCTGCCGCCCAGGAAGGACATGAAGGAGCAGGAGAGGGCCGATGGGGGCGACAGTAAGGAGAGCCCGAAGACCAAGTCAGACGAGTCAGGGGAGGAGAAGAACGGGGATGAAGACTGCCAGCGAGGCGGGCAGAAGAAGAAAGGTGAGTGCTAGGGCCGGGCCGGGCCTAGGAGGTGTGCGGGGGACTTGGAACTGGCGAATGACACAGGCCTGGCGCCCAGGAGGCGACCGTTGCTTGGAGAGCTGCTTGAAGCCTGAGGACACCTGCTCTCAACGGGCCCTCACACTGCTCTGAGTCTCTAACGCCCACTGAAGCCTGGTGCGGGCTTGACTGCTTTTCTCATAGACCCTCAAGCCAGGCCGACTCGTCCTCACCTCAGCACCTCCTCTCTGCACCCTGTTTCCTGCTCAGTTCACCTAAACTGATGAGTTCTCACAGGCAGTGATGGGGCCCCGGAGTGAAGGGAGCCTGGAAAGTTAGATGTTCTGCTCCAGAAAGTGATTCTCACACTGAGAGAGAGAGACAGAGACAGACAGACAGACAGCATTTGAAAAGAATGTGCCTATGGCTACCAGATGGATAGTTTTGGGCCAAAATTTTGGGGGAAGGGAAAAAAGCCATGTAGGAGGGGCCTGCCTGCCATGCCTCTCACATGCCCATGCCGTCCCTCAGGGAACAAACACAAGTGGGTTCCATTGCAAATAGACATGAAGCCTGAAGTACCGAGAGAGAAATTGGCCTCACGTCCCACTCGCCCACAGGAGCCAAGACATACACCTGCTACCCGAGGGGAGATCAAAGGTATGTACTGCCTGCTGTGGAGGGTCTGGGTGAGGAGGATACTCTTGAGATTTACCTTGTGTTCTTTCTCACCATAGGATCTGAACCTGTCACCTACATGCCTGTATCTGTGGCCCCACCTACCCCAGCCTGGCAACCAGAGACCAAACCAGAGCCTGCCTGGCATGACCAGGATGAGACATCGAGTGTGAAGAGTGATGGGGCCGGTGGGGCTCGGGCTTCCTTCCGTGGCCGTGGACGGGGGCGTGGTCGTGGACGGGGCCGTGGACGGGGTGGCACTAGAAGTACGTGAAGCCCCTTTGGGCTCTGGGATGTCCAAAGGAGTTCGGCAGGGGTAGTAGTCAGGAATCTTCCCTCTCTGATGACGCTCATTTCTCCTGTAGCCCACTTCGACTACCAGTTTGGCTACCGAAAATTTGATGGTACAGAGGGACCCCGCACCCCCAAGTACATGAACAATATCACCTACTACTTTGACAATCTCAGCAGCACTGAGATTTACAATGTGGACCAGGAGCTGCTCAAGGACTACATCAAGCGCCAGATGTGAGTATGGAGGCTCTTCTGGTCTATGCCAGAATGGGGCCCGAACAAGGCATAGTGAGTGATGGCTGTAGTGGCCCTGTCTAAGCTGTGAAAGGTGGCTTTTCTGCTTTCACAGAATACTGTTCATTACAAACGTAAAACCACATTTACCTTAAGGAAAGTAGAGACTACCATTAACAGGTGAGCAGCCTGGTTCCTTTCTGTACTCCAAGAGTCACAAAGCAGCCCATCAGCAGCGTGGTGGATGCTGGCAAGCATGTCCTTGAGCTGTCACTGTGGCCAGGCTCTTGCCAAGTTATTGCAGGCTATTCTTATCCCATTCTATAACTTCTGCATACTGGGGTCCTATGAGCTGGGTCTCCTTTCCCTATTTTATAGGGGAGCAGGCAGGCCAGTAACTCCTCAAAAATCACAATAAGTAACAAAGCACAGGATTAAAGCTCTTTCTGTCTAAGTACTTTGCCCTTACTCATTCTAATGTGCTGGCTCACAGAACAGAGGAGAACCCATACAAGGAAGTAGGCAGTATAGTGTTAGTGTTTTAGGAACAGAACAGTGTGGGAACTGAGTTTCAAAGGAGGATTAGTTTGTTGGGCTCACCTATGATAGCTGAAAGGTAGAAAGGGTGATTTGACTCAAAGTAGCAGGGCATCCCTTTCAGCCCCACACCAATGGTTCTCAACCTTTCTCATGCTATGACCCTTTACTACTGTTCCTCATGTTGTGGTGACCCCCAACCATAAAGTTATTTTGCTACTGTTACGAATCGTAATGTAAATATCTGTTTTCTGATGGTCTTGTGAAAGGGCCGGGTTGTTTGACTCCCAAAGGGGTTGTGACCCTTAAAGCACAGGTTGAGAGCCTCTGCTTTAAGCTGTATGGCGGGAGAGGAAGCGTGAAGGTCAAAGATGTGAGATTGCCGGGGTGGATAGGAAGCAGGGAAGTTCCATAGCCCCTCAGTGATGTCTTTTTCCCCCACTTAGTGAATACTACTTCAGTGTGGACAATTTAGAGCGAGACTTCTTCCTGAGACGGAAAATGGATGCTGATGGTTTCCTTCCCATCACCCTTATTGCTTCCTTTCACCGTGTACAGGCCCTAACCACTGACATCTCACTCATCTTTGCGGTATGTCTTCTCCCGTGGGTGAGGGTGGGAAAGTAAGGTCGTCCCTGTGAGTCCTGAGTTGGTGGGCTAAGCTCTGGAAGAATCCCCACTAACTGTATCTACTGAGACCCAAGCGGCCACCATAGGACAGTGAACACTTCACCAGCTACAGCCAAGTCAACCATAGCTGGTCTTGCTTGTGTACCCCTTATCTGCTTTCACTTACCTTGTAGGTCTTCTAGAAAATCTAGCATTTCAATAGCCACACTATCACTATGACACCTACAAATACTAAGTTATTCCCGATACCTTGTTTCAGATTCTCCCCAGTTGGTGCCAAACATTGTTAAAAATGGTTTGTAAAGATCAGAGTCCAGATCAGATCTGTGTGTTGATTTGCACCTCCTTCAACCCTTTGTTCTTCCCTTGCTATTTACTTGTTGGGTAAATTAGGCCTTGTCTCCTATGCAAGATTGCATGTCCCATGGGACAGAGGCATCATTCATCTCACATACTTACCTGTAGTTCTGTTCTAGGGGCATGATGAGAGTGGGGCTTTATAAATGGCTAGTGTCTTCTTTTGGATGGCGTGTTAACAGTCTGTCTCCTGAGATAAAATGGGCTTTTGCAGAGGCAATGTCCTTAGAGGTTGCAAATGGTGGTACTCTAATCCTTTTGGTCAACCTTTGCTTAACTAGTCTGAGGAGACACTTGCTCGCCATTTGTTCACTTACCAAGGGTAGAGGAGGAAGGACAGAGCTAGGAGCTTGATCCTTTTCACCCTGTAAATAATTTCTAGAACTTGGAGTTGGTTCCCCATATCCTTCAAAGTAACTGGTAGGATCTCAGGACTTTCTCTTTAGCACTGTATGTTAAAAGCAATATGGGTTGCCCTATATTTTTTTTCTCAGTCCTTTGTTAGATCACACTTTACTATATTTAGTCTATCACCCTGTTCTAATAGGCGGACTGCTTTTGGGTTTCTGTTTTTGTTTTCTAAAACAAGGCTTCTCTGTGTAACTACCCTGGCTATCCTGGAACTCTCTCTGTAGACCAGACTACCCTTGAACTCGGAGATCTTCCTGCCTCTGCCTCCCAAGTGCTGGGATTAAAGGTGTGCGCCACCACCACTCAGCTTCAGGTGGACTGCTTTAAAAAAAAAACAACATTAATTTCTCTTGCCGGGTAGTGGTGGCGCACACCTTTAATCCCGGCACTCCCGAGAGGCAGAGGCAGGCGGATCTCTGAGTTCGAGGCCAGCCTGGGCTACAGAGTGAGTTCCAGGAAAGGCCCAAAGCTACACAGAGAAACCCTGTCTCAAAAAACCAAAACAAACAAACAAACAAACAAACAAAACACCCAAACCAAAACTGCATTAGTTCCTCTTGACCGGACCTGGAGTCAGACACCACCATACTTGGAGTTATTGCGTTGCTGTTGCTGCTTGGTTGTTCATTGCTTCTAGGTTGAGTAAAGTTCAGTATGAGATGATTATTTTCTTTTCCTTTTTTTGTTTTGTTTTGTTGTGTTTTTTTCAAGATAGGATGTCTCTCTGTGGCCCTGTTGCCCTGGAACTCACTCTGTAGACCAGGCCTCTGCCTCCAAGTGCTGGATTAAAAGTGTGTGCCATGGTTGGCTTCCACTTTTTTTAGTTCCATGTCCCAAATTCCCAATTAATTTGTTTTAATCCACAGTATGTACATATTGTTCCTGTAATAATTCATTCATTACCACTGCAGACTGACTTTTGTTTTCTTTTTGGCATTTTACATGGTCAGATAAATGTTACTCCAAGTCAAGAAAATATATATATATATATATTTTGTACTATGCCTTTAACTTGGTGTGTATTAGTTTCTTTTTGCACTCAAGTTTTGAAGGTTATATCAGCCATCATAATTTTTAATTTTTAAAAAATTTAAGTAGAACACATTAAGTCAAAGTCTACATGGTATATAAGTGTTAAAACTGTCATTTTTGCCAGGCAGCGGTGGTGCACGCCTTTAATTGCAGCACTCGGGAGGCAGAGGCAGGCAGTGGTGAGTTCCAGGACAGCACTACACAGAGAAACCCTGTCTGGAAAAACAACAACAACAACAACAACAACAAAAATGAATAAATAAAATAAAAACAAAAGTAAATAAAGAAAAACATACAGATTTATGTGCATACAATTGTTGCTAGGGGTCACAGACATTCTTTTTTGTTGTTATTGTTTTGCTTGTTTTCATTTTTGAAACAGGGTTTCTCTGTGCAGCCCTGGCTGTCCTGGAACTTGCTCTGTAGACCAGGCTGGCCTTGGACTCAGAGAGATCTTGCCTCTGCCTCCCAAGTGCTGATAAATGGTGATATGTCACAAATATTTTATCACTTCTTTGATTTACTTTATGTATCTGGGAACTAGCTGCAAAGTGGTGTAAAATAGAAGATCCTACCTCCCTTTTTTGTTTTTCTGGTTTTTTTTTTTTTTTTTAATCACAAGATGGGGTTTCCCTGAGTAATCTTGGCTGTCCTGGAACTCACCACCCCATTCTTATTTTAAGCTGCATAGTATACCTCCCATGGTGTTTCAACAATTAAGATAGAATCATGGAGCCGGGTGGTGGTGGCGGAGGCAGGGGCACACGCCTGTAATCCCAGCACTCAGGAGGCAGAGGCAGGTGGATCTCTGAGTTTGAGGCCAGCCTGGTCTACAAAGCAAGTTCCAGGACAGCCTCCAAAGCTACAGAGAAACCCTGTCTTGAAAACAAACAAACAAACAAACAAAAAAGATAGAATCATGGTAGTTTCTAGTCCCTTGGGAGGGGGAGGAAATGAGGGAGGAGGGGTATGTATGTATGGGTGTTTTGTTGGCGTGTGTGTCTGTGCACCATGTTTATGTAGTCCCTGCAGAGGCCAAAAGAGGGTGTTGAATTCCCCTTGTGACTTGAGTTACAGATGGTTGTGAGCTGCCATGTAGGTGCTGTAAATGTAACCTGGATCTTCTTGGAAGAGCAGTTAGTGCTCTTAACTGCTTTTACTGATACACAAACAGCATATGTCTATAACAGATGGCTTTGTGTGTAGCTTTTTGTGTTTGGCATAGATTCTAGAAGTAGGGTGGCAGATCCAAAGGTGAATGCAAACTAATTTTGCAAGACACTGTATAACCTTTCCTAGATGTGAATCTTCTACACTCCCACCTGCAGAAGATTCTTCTGAAGAATATCTCTGTTCTTCTTCCCTTGGCCATAATGACAGTGTTACCACATGTTGAGTTTTCCCTTTCTTTTCCCTCAAAAGATTTCAAAGAACTTACATAGAAAATCTCTTAAACCAGGTGTGGTGTTGCACACCTTTAATCCCAGAGCATGAGAGGCAGAGGTAGGAGGATCTCTGAGTTTGATGCCACGTTGGCATCAAATTGAGTTCCAGGACAGCCAGGGCTACACAGAGAAACCCTGTCGCAGAAAAAAAGAAAGAAAGAAAGAGAAAAGGTCTAATCTTCACTTTTATATTTTATATATGATAATTTGTGCCTTTTAACAGCAGTTGTATTATATATATATATATTTTTTTTCTCAAAATTCAAATAAAAGGCTGGTATTTGCCCTGACCTATTCCTGTCTTATGGATGGTTTAAATTGCCAACATGATGGCAGGTGCTTTTCCTATTACAGTCACTGTCACTGTGAACAGCCTTTTATCTAAATCTTGGACATATGGTCTCCTGTGCAAGTGTTCTCTGAATTTCTGGAAGTTGACTTGCAGGCTTGTTGAGTAACATTAGTCTTCATGTTTATACTTCTTATGTGCCTGTTAGTCAGGAAGGATGTGGCCAGATGTTTACTACTACTGCTGGCCTGAACCAGGTGCTTAGGGACCTGCTTGTGTCCACCTCTCTTTGCCCCAGGTGGTCCTCTCCATTCCTGTCTCTCCTCCTCTGCAGGCTCTAAAGGACAGCACAGTGGTGGAGATCGTTGAGGAGAAGGTCCGCAGGAGGGAACAACCTGAGAAGTGGCCACTTCCTGGTACCCCAATAGTGGATTATTCACAAACAGATTTCTCTCAGCTTCTCAACTGTCCAGAGTTTGTTCCCCGCCAGCACTACCAGAAGGAGACTGGTAGGTGCTCCAGTGGTGGCTAGATATCAATCATCTTATCCTCCAATGTACAGTCACCTCAGGACTGCCCTGGAAAAGACTAGGATGATGAAGCCTGACTTTCTTCCCTTCAGAATCGGCACCTGGCTCTCCCCGTGCTGTTACCCCGGTGCCAACCAAGACAGAGGAGGTCAGCAACCTGAAGACACTTCCCAAGGGCCTGTCTGCCAGCCTCCCAGACCTGGATTCTGAGAGCTGGATTGAAGTGAAGAAAAGGCCTCGGCCCTCCCCAGCACGCCCTAAGGTGGGTGAGGCCTGGCTGAGTCCTGAGGGTTTAAACTGAAAACCTAGGTGGCCCTGGGTTTTCTGGTATAGGGATGCTAATACAGCTTGTTTCTATTTTTTGGGAAACTCTCTTACATAACCAACTCTGTTCGTGTGTGGCTTTTCCATAGGATACGACCATGCAGCTGTGGCCTAGGTTTCTCATTTCTAGCTACACCTTTTTCATTTCCAGGGCCTCTCACCCAAATCTGCCTTTGATTTTGTGTATATAAGTCCCTCAGGCTTTAGAAGAGGCAGTGGAGAGGAGTGCAAGTCTCCTGCAGTGATGGTTAGTGACTTTGGGAAACTGTGATTATATCAAGGTCTCGGTTTTTGTCTTAAGAAAGTCAGAGTCAAATTATCCCAGAGAGAGGAAAGCAGTGTGTGTTGATCCGAGTGGGATCACTGCCTTCTCTCCAGGCTCGTTCACCTCTGCAAGATCGGCTCCCTCTTTGGAGACCTTTGGTCTGGGCCTTGTGAAGTGGCCTCAGAGCTGACCTTGGACTTGTCTTCTCTATAGTTCTGTCCTTCTGTATATGTTTTGTCACTGTGTCTGGCTCTCCCATTTTCTTTCCCTCTCTGTGTCTGCTCAATCCCAGAAAATCTCACTGTTCTTGGCTTCAGCCAAGAGAAATACTGTTGAGTAGACAAGTATCTTCCAAGGCTCCAGGCAACTGTACAAGCTCTGGAAAAATGGGACCTAGGGGTAGCTCCATTTCTCCTTCATATCTTGAACCTTAAAAGAAGGGAGTTCTGTGGGAAAGTGCTTGGCCCAACAGAGAATTGCCTCTTGGGTGTATACTGTGTAGGAGACATACTTCTCCTGGTGTCAGGTACATTCAGTCTGTCACCACTGAAATGTTTCACCTTGCCTTTGGAATGTGCTGTCTTTTCTGCCTAGCCCACTCTGTTCCTGCCTGTATCCTTTAGTGGCCTGTTCTAGGAAGCTTTTCCTAACCACACCCAACTCTGGCTGGCTCAGCATTCTCCTTGTGTGCTTCCTAGGCCTGTTGAGAGCCTTTGAACCATGCTGCAGATGGCTGGTTACTTTCTCTTGCTGAGCTGTGGAGTTCTTAAGTACAGGGTCTTGTTTTGCTCATCTAGGCTTTCATACAAAGCTTGGTACTGTTGAATGGGTGCTCACTCATCAAACCATTGAATATCAGCTATGTTTGGGACCCGGGCTAAGTACTGAAGGTACTGAAGCAAGGCTGCTTGCCTGAAACTTCGTGTCTGTCTGCCAAGGTGTTGAGTAGACACATGATGGAAGGTTCAGCTGAACTGTGCTTTGTGCCTGCTTCCAACAGCCAGTAGGTGGGTTGTGAAGGTAAACAGAAACAACTGTATGTGAATGACTGTGTGTAACTGAGTAAAGGTACTGGGCTCCTTTGAGGTGTTTCTTTCTCCATGAAGCTGAGTCCAGAAAGGACACCTGTGATTTACTGGAGTTGCCAGGGTTACAGTTGTGATGTTTTTGAACTCAAAGACTAGAGAGCTTCTTGGACAGCTAGAAAATCTGGTCCAAGGGCCTCATTGGTCATTCCCAGGTCATTTCCCTTTGGTGTCTGTCCCTATTTCAGAAGTCAGAGGAGCCCAGGTTCTCCCACACAACTGCTCTGCCTCAGCAGCTTCCTTCCCAGCAGCTGATGTCTAAGGATCAGGATGAGCAAGAAGAACTAGACTTCCTGTTTGACGAGGAGATGGAGCAGATGGATGGGCGGAAGAATACCTTCACTGCCTGGTCCGATGAGGACTCTGATTATGAGATTGATGACCGGGATGTCAACAAGATCCTCATTGTCACTCAAACACCACCTTACATGCGCCGGCACCCTGGGGGGGACCGCACAGGCAACCACACTTCTCGTGCCAAGATGAGTGCTGAGCTGGCCAAGGTCATTAATGATGGGCTCTTCTACTATGAACAAGACCTATGGACTGAGAAGTTTGAGCCTGAGTATTCACAGATCAAGGTGAGGCTCAAGCATAGCTTGAAGGCCTGAGGTTCTTGTAACATGTGGAGAAGAGGGAGGTTGGCCACATGACTTTGGGCAGGTACCTTCATTATAGCCTTTTGTCTTTGTGCTTGAGAAGGTGATGGATGACTGATACTGACAGGAAATGTGTGTGTGTACAATATAAACAGCATGTGGGGTGACTAACTGTCCTATCCATTCATTTTGATGTTATAATAAAAATTAAGACTGTTATCTCTAGTCGTAAGTAATCAGACATATATAAAAAAAGTCTTTTTAAGGACTCTATTAGTGGAAAATGGAGAAAAGAGAGGCCCTTGTGGAGACATTTCTTGTCAGTTTTTTTGGAGTGGCTACATTTGGTGCTTGGTGAGCCTGTGAATAAGTAGTAATGTAGAGATGAAAGTGGCTGGCAGTGTCCTCACAGTCGTAGGAAAACTCAGGAAGTGTAAGGGCAGTCTGCAACACGTTCTTTGATGCTGCCCAACTGTGCAATGCCTGGGAAGAGGAGCAGGGTCAGCACTGAGATCAGTACTCTAATGCCAAGGTACCTGGGCTAAGGGATGGTGGTGGAGACTAGAATCCTGTGTGTGGACAGGGAAGCCATCCTCACCAGTTTTCTGCCAGTCTTGATTCCTGAGCCAGCCAGAGCATCTTACTGACTAACCAGCTTCCCCACCTCCCTCACATCTACAGCAAGAAGTCGAGAACTTCAAGAAAGTGAATATGATTAGTCGGGAACAATTTGACACACTGACCCCTGAGCCCCCTGTGGATCCCAACCAGGAGGTTCCTCCTGGACCACCTCGGTTCCAACAAGGTGAGGGATGGGTACCTGAAGCCTAGTGTGGGTGAGAGATATTGAGCCCTAGCCAGAGATTTCCCTGTACGTTGACCTCATTCTCTGCCTCTACAGTTCCTACTGATGCCCTGGCCAACAAGCTGTTTGGTGCTCCTGAGCCCTCTACCATTGCCCGTTCTCTACCAACCACTGTCCCAGAGTCGCCAAACTACCGAAATGCCAGGACTCCCCGCACTCCCCGGACCCCTCAGCTCAAAGACTCTAGTCAGACATCACGGTTTTATCCAGTGGTGAAAGAAGGGAGGACCCTAGATGCCAAGGTAAGATACTTCAGCTGGGTGGAGTCCTGCCTGCTTTTCTGCCTTGTCTGAGCCAACAAAGGGCCAGGATCCCCTCAGACAGCATCCTTAGGCTGAGAGCTCACAAAGTAGACTTGAGTATAGGCATGGCCTGCAGAGGCTGAAGGAAGGCAGACCAGATGAGAGGCCTCAGGCACATCTCCCTGCTTTTCCACCTCAACTGTAAGATAATGAGAAAATGTTTTTGTAGGGTGAGGGTATAGTTCACTGGTATTGTTCTTGTCTAGTACACAAAGCCTTGTGTTCAACCTCCAGTTGTACCAAAACAAAATGCTTTTGTAAAATGGAATGTACCACTTATATACGAAGGGCTGCTTGATATACATCATCGTAGTAGATGTGTAGGTAACAAGTTCTGGTTTCATCTTTACAGATGCCACGAAAAAGGAAGACAAGACACAGCTCGAACCCCCCCTTGGAGAGTCATGTGGGTTGGGTGATGGATTCCCGGGAGCACAGGCCCAGGACTGCTTCTATTAGGTACTGTGGCCAGGGCTGTCAGGCTGCCTGCGGGGCATATAGGGCACATGGCACTCACCAGCTGAATCTAAATCCATACAGCCGTCTGAGAAGCTTAGCTCAAGGCCTGAGAATTGGAAACTTCTTTGTGTTTTGTTCTTTTTCTTTTACTTTTAGACAGGGTCTTAACTATGCAGCCCTCACCAGCCTGGAACTTAGTTATGTAGACCAGCCTGGCCTTGAGTTCATAGATCCAACTGCTCACAAGATTCTGCCTCTAGTGCCGAGATTAAAGGCATGAGCTACCATATCTGACTGTTTGTAGACTGCCACCATACTTGACTATAAAGACGCGCTGTCATGACAAGACTGGGTTCTGTCCCCAGCACCATAGTATGACTCAGCTACTCAGTGTGGGGCCCACACTTGATTAATTTTTGCCAATTTTTTTTTTTTTTTTTTTTTTTTTTTTTTTCGAGACAGGGTTTCTCTGTGTAGCTTTGCGCCTCTCCTGGAACTCACTTGGTAGCCCAGGCTGGCCTCGAACTCACATAGATCCGCCTGACTCTGCCTCCCAAGTGCTGGGATTAAAGGCGTGCGCCACCACCGCCTGGCTGCCAAATCTATTTTTAAGTAAGGTTTGGGAGTCACCAGTCTGCGTACTTGGCTTCCCAGAGAGATGGCAGACACTAGAAATAGGTAAGGATTTAAGGAAAGTTTAATACTGCGAGTTCCTTTGGCATTGATAGATCTGTCACCCCTGGACCAGAGTCCCAAGCCCTGTGAGCCTCAGTGACCTCTCACAACTCTCCCAAGGTCACTGCATAGCTGGTGGCTATAGGTTAAGGCCAGTGCAGTGTAAAACTGTACTCTGACTGGTAGGTCAGAAGGACCTCTCCTAATCTTAGAGTGGGGCTAAATGGGAAGTTTGTGACTGGTGACGCCATCATTCTTGTGGCTTCCATAGCTCCAGTCCTTCAGAAGGAACACCTGCAGTTGGCAGCTATGGCTGTACCCCTCAGTCACTGCCCAAGTTCCAGCATCCTTCCCATGAGCTGCTCAAGGAAAATGGCTTCACACAACATGTCTACCACAAGTATCGGAGGCGCTGCCTTAATGGTAAGTAAGGGCTAGCCTAGTCCCTGGCCATTGCTTAGTGACCCACCCAATGTCCCAGGGTATAAAGGCTAGATAGAGGGGCAGGGCAGGCAGCAGTTGACTTTTTCTTGACCTTGGAATAAGAAATGGCATGGCATTGCAGAAAGAAGTACTGAAGTTCCTCGCCATTCTGGAAGCTCAGTAGGAGGGTCTTGAGTTGCAGGCCAGCATGGCTTCATGGTGAAACTCGTTAGACTTAAGTGAGATGGTTTTTAAATGCAAGAAGTTAAGAGACTACAGTGCGCAGAGTATTCTAACCCTTATCCTTTCACCCATCAGTATAGGGAATACCAGGTTTTGCTCATTGCTGGGTCAACTGTTGCTGATGTCCCAGACAAGGCTTTTATGGTTGGGCTGAGACTGAGCAGGGCTTTCTTGGTAAAGATTTGGGTCCGGTTTAGCTCATGGTACTGTTGAGTGGCTCTGGAACGCAGACAACTTTTCTTTGGAAGAGGTTGGAGGAAGAGAAGAAATGGTAACAGACTTTTATGTTACCTACAAAGCCTGAATGCTTATTCTCTGCCCCATTGCTCTGGAAGATGGTAGAAGGAGAGGGCCTTGGTAGAGCCTCTGGTCACATGAGATACCTTAAAGGTATAGGGCTTTGATAGGTTGGCCTGAGGATACGCAGGTCAGTCTGTTACCACTCTGTAGCTTGGTACTTGCCTCAGTATTTCTTTACTCTGGGAGTGAGAGGTGGGTGAGGGTGTAACATACAATTCATATGGTGTGTATAATGCAAAATTTGAACAGTGTTGTTGGTCTTTAGAGGAAGTTGGAGTTTTCAGTTGTGGTGGCACTGTGTTATGTCCCTCCCTGTCCTAGTAACATTTCTATTATTGTGATGAGACACCATGACCAAAGTGACTTACAGAAAGAAGAGTTTAGGCCGGGCGGTGGCGCACGTCTTTAATCCCAGTGCTTGGGAGGCAGAGGCAGGCAGATCTCTGAGTTCGAGGCCAGCCTGGTCTGCAGTGCAAGCTCCAGGACGGGCATCAAAACTACATAGAGAAACCCTGTCTTGAACAAACAACAGGAGTAGGCAGGCAGGTATTGTGCTGGAGTAGTAGGCTTACATCCTTATCAGCAGGTGGGAGGCAGAAAACGAGCAAGAAGTAACTGGGACTAGTAAGGACTTTGAAAACATCAAAGTCCATCCATAGTGACAGCCCTCCTCCAACAAGGTCACACTTCCTAGTCCTTCCAAACAGTCTACCAACTAGGGACCAAGTATTCAAACATGTGAGCTTATTAAAGGGGGTCATTCACATTCAAACAGCCAGAGTCCCCAACCTGAGCACGGGCCTCTGTTTTTTCCACATGCTCCCAGACCTCCTTATATAAGAAGGTGTAAGATGGCGCCTCTTAAGTCCTGCTTGGCCTTGTTTTTGATGCTCATAATGTTTGTTCAGACCCTCTTTAGCTGGCTTATTGTCACATCACTCTATGGCAGGATTTTGGGGTTTTAATTTTTTCATTTCAACTATTTTGAGTTAGGATCCACCTGTTTTTGAGGCAGGGTCTCAACTTAAACCTGGAGCTCATAGATTTGACTATCCTGGCTGCCTGGTAAGCTCCAGGGATCTGCCTGTGCATCTAGTTCAGGTTAGCCTTTAACTTTGTTAGTCAAATCTGACAAACTGCTGCCTCCATCTCCCAGATGGTATATTTTATGTATATGTTTATTTTACACACATGTATGTCTGTGTACCATGTGCATGCCTGGTGCCCTTGGAGGCCAGAAGAGGGTGTTGAATCTCTTGGAACTAGAGTTACAGATGTTGCTAGCCACCTTGTGGGTACTGGGAACCAGACCTAGGTCCTTTACAGGAGCAGCTAATGCTTTTAACTGCTGAGCCATCTCTCTTATGTTAAAATGCTATACTTGTTAATACTAGTTAATTTGTTCAAAAGTAAGTTGCTTGTACTTTTAGGCCTTGTTCTGCCTCTTCCTCTAAGTCAGTGGTTTTCAACCTGTGGTTCTTGGCCCTTTTGGGGGGGGGGAGGCACGTACCAAATATTTTCATTATTGTAATGAAACGGTAGCAAAATTACAGTTATGAAGTAGGAATGAAACAATTTTATGGTTGGGGTCACCACAACATGAGGAGAACTGTATTAAAGGGTCGCAGCCTTAGGAAGGTTGAGAACCAATGCTCTTAAATGATAGCAGGTTGAGATTCAGCTAGACAGAAGGCTGCATCAGAGACCTGCAGAGTAGTTAGTTCTGAGTGAACAAAGAGTGGTGTGGCCTGACTTTCTCCTCTCCTGTCTTTCCCATCAGAGCGGAAGCGCTTGGGCATTGGCCAGTCTCAGGAGATGAACACCCTCTTCCGCTTTTGGTCCTTCTTCCTCCGAGATCACTTCAATAAAAAGATGTATGAGGAGTTCAAGCAGCTGGCACTGGAGGATGCCAAAGAAGGCTACAGGTGAGTGGGCTAGGGACTCTGTTTGGCACTTGGAGTCTGGTAGGGCCCCAGTGAGTCAGCTGCCAGAGCTGAAATTGGAAATTTAAAGATGAGCAATGTTTCAGAGCTTAAAAGGTTATGTGGTTTGTGCGTACAGCTCTCCTTTCTTTACCGCTTTGCTCTCTGCTCAGTTCTGCCTTTATGTCACAAGCAAATTTGCCTGTGGGAGGCCAGGGGTGCTTAGCACATAGGGTAGGCTCTTGACTCTTACCCAAAAGCAAAGGGGGTCATCCTCACAGCACTGGGAAACACACTGTTGTAAACGTGGTCAGTACCATTCACTGTATTTCTTTTCTTTTTTCTTCCCCCCAAACAGTTTCTCTATGTAGCCCTGGCTGTCTTAAAACTCACTGTGTAGACCTCAAACTTGGAGATTGCCCTGCCTCTGCCTCCCAAGTGCTGAGATTAAAGGCATGCGCCTCTCCTACCCCATTCAGTGAATTTCAGTGGGAACTTTCAACAGCCTAAACCCATTGTAATAGTTCCAGAATTTTTCTAAACCACTTCTTTGTTCTTAGAGGTTTATGTTTTGTTTAATAGTGCTGCTGTATATAGGCAGAGTTTCTCTTGTGTCTCAGTAGCCACTCAGATTTATCATTAATTAAAAATGCTCAGCCAATAGCTCAAGCTTGTTACTAGCTAACTCTTATATTTTAAATTAACCCATATTTCTTATCTACCTTCTACCACACGGTGGTACCTTTCTTTTAACACGTTCATCTTGTGTCTCTCTGTGGCTGCTCACAACTCCCAAGACTCGGCCTTTCTTCCTCCCAGCATCCTCTGTGTCTTGCTGTCCCGCCTTACCTCCTGCCTACCGGCCAGCTCTTTTATTAAACCAATCAGAAGGCACCTTGGCAAAGAACATCTTCACAGTGTAAAAAAAGATTCTTCCATAACAGCTGTGAACAGTTTTATGTGCCTATAACATAGGAATCTGTATTTTCCTTGGTATCACATTCCTAGTGGTGAACTTTCTGACTAAGGTAAATGAACAAACCTGCTGATTGGTGTGGGTCAGAGAGGTGGCACAGGGATAGGCACCTTTTCCTGTGAACAGACAGACAGGAAATAATTTTGGCTTCATGGGCTGTAAGGTCTGTCAGGGCTACAGCAATGGTTAAACACAGAGCAAGCAGGTCAGTGTGAGTGCAGTGTGTGGTAGGCAGAATCGACTGGGCCCTGCCAGAATGAACACTGGCTCTTCAGGGCTGGTGTTAGTGCTGCTGGAGGTTTTTCTGTGTGCCTGCCTTGTTTCTGGTGTAGGATAGTTTATTGTCATAACAGTTCAGAGTTCCTTTGCTAGGCCAGTAAACTGTGTCTGTCCATCCGTCCATCCATCTGTCCTAGTCCCATGTTCTAGTGGGCATTGGGTCAAGCTCACCAGCTTCTGTCCTCCACAGATACGGTTTGGAGTGCCTTTTTCGATATTACAGTTATGGTCTGGAGAAGAAGTTCCGACTGGATATATTCAAGGATTTCCAGGAGGAGACTGTGAAGGACTATGAGGCTGGTAAGAGTCTGTCAGAGCTACAGGAGCCCTCCTGGGCCTTGCTGTATTAGGTAGGCCCCACCTCTCCCTTCACCTCAGCCCAGCTTCCCACCTCTCCCCTTTCTTTACAGGCCAGCTCTATGGATTAGAGAAGTTCTGGGCCTTCTTGAAATATTCCAAAGCCAAAAATTTGGACATTGACCCCAAACTGCAAGAATACCTCGGCAAATTCCGACGCCTAGAAGACTTCCGAGTGGACGTGAGTGAAAGCCTCTCTTCTGACTCCTAACTGTCCTGTAAAGAGCAGCGTCCCTCTCCTGTGTGTGAAGTGATGGATGGTGAGAGTGGACAGCTGGTGCTCGCTAGAGTTGTTGGTTCCCAGCCTCCCTCCTGCTGTCCTTCTCACCCACTTGCCCAGGCCCACTGCTGCTAGTTTGTGTCAGGATCAGGACCAACTACCTGATAAATGTACTTGTTCCTTCTGGAAAAGATCCGAAATTTGCAAATTAATGTCCGGCTCTCCATTGTCTGAACTAGTGTCTGGACAGTGACATCCTGTGGTGAGTCTAGGTATTGCTTCCGAGTGTACCAAAGACTGCCTTTAAAGTCAGCTTCATTGACTCATCCATCATTGGTGTCTGTGCTAAGATGGTGGATGGTGCTAGTGGTGTACCTCAGTGGTAAGGTACACGTTTAACTTATTCAAGCCTGTGTTTGATGACCATCACCAAAGAAGACAAAAGGCTTTAACTAAAACGTTTATAATGTGGAAATCTCTATTGTCCTCTTGAGAACTTTAGCAGAAAGTGGTAGGTGTAAGTAGCAGCAGTGGTCCTCAGTTATTTTAAAACTGATAACTGCTTGCAGTGCCCAGACTGGTAAGCCAACTGTTCTGGCCACTTGGAACCTCTAGGATTATCATCAGTGTACGGATGTGTAAATTGGGTTTGTTTACACATCCTCTTGGGGAGGAGAATGTGTGCAGAGAACCTGTAGGTAGCTGGGTAGACTAGTTAAGGTGGACCAGTGGCTTGATCCTGACACATGGAAAGTACTTTTGGTGGCCTTAGTAGGGCAGATGAATCACAGTCTTCACTGTTGACGTGTGGGCCTACTTAGGGCTGGAGTAAGACAGTCCAGTGTATGTGGCCCTGTGGAGCCAATACATGCACCATGCTGTATACCACATACCTCAGGTCATTTCCTAAGTAAGAGACCCCTTCGTAGAAGGGGACAAAAATTCGTAGGATTAAAACCTGATCTTTAGGATATAGACCTAAATATAGGAGGCCTTTGACAAGTTACTTTTTTTTTTTTTTTTTCCTTTTTGAGCTGAGGATTGAACCCAGGGCCTTGCGCTGCTAGGCAAGTGCTCTACCACTGAGCTAAATCCCCAACCCCAGACAAGTTACTTTTATGTGTTTGGTCAGTTACCTTATTTTTGGTAGTGTCAACATGAAAGGACAGGATGGACCCTACTTCATTTGTAGAGCAAACCATTGTCTACATTTGGAGGTGGAAAGGAGGCCTCTGATTGGTCCTGGAAAGTGCTGTGGCCAGTGCTCTCTGACCACTTGTGACTCCTCTGTTACAGCCCCCCATGGGCGAGGAAGGCATCCACAAGCGACACCCAGTGGTGGCAGGAGGCAGCGGTGAGGGCAGGAAGCGGTGCCCTTCCCAGTCTTCCAGCAGACCTGCCACTGGGATCTGCCAACCCCCTACGACACCTACTGGCCAGGCCACTCGGGAAGATGCCAAATGGACAAGCCAGCACTCGGACACACTGACTTTGGGAAAGTGATACGCCCAGAAGCCCCCTGGGGTTTGGGATAGAAGGGGTGGGGTGGGCGAGGATCCATGGGGGTGCCCAGTCCCAGGAGAGTGGACAGAGAAGGGACAGGCCTGAAGTTAACTAGGATGGGCCTTTGCACTAAGTAGCAGTGTACACCATTTGGGCTATTAGTGGTGCCCCTGGGCAGGAGCCTCCAAGTACCCCTTCCCCTCCAGACTCCATGACTTCCATCTTAACTTCTAAGGGGGGAGGGGAAGGGGGGAGATTTTTATATATATATATATATATATATACATATATATATATCAAGTTTTAAATTATTGATAGTTTGTCTGGATTACCAAAATCACTCTTCAGCCCTTCTTGCGGCTGTTAGGCCGACCCATCTCCCCACTTCTTCCGCTCCCCTCCAGCCAACTATGCAGCCCACCAGAAGGCTCTGGCGGTGCCTGTGGGCCCCAGAAGCACCAGCCCCTCGATCAACTGGGGTTTGTCATCACCGTGTCCCCTGCTATTCCACATACCCTTCTGCCACCTCTGGGGGAAGGAAACCAAAGGATCTCAGAATGGGGGTTGGGGAGTTTCAGCTTCCCCTGCCCTCTCCCCTCTCCCCAGCCCAGAGACGCTGCTCACACCAGAAGAGACTATTGAAAGATGATTCATTTTATTTTTTTTTCTCTGACCTTGGGAAAACAGAAAACAAAAACAAAAAAAACAACAACGACCCAAAAAAAAAAAAAAAAAGGAAAAAAAGAAAAAAAAAAAAGACAAAATCGACCACTAAAAAATGACAAAAAAAAATCAGAACCCACCTAATCCATAGAAAGTGACGTCTTTTCCCCCTCCTTGGAATTTTTCTTCTGTTCTGTTTTTGGAAATAATATTTTTTTAAAAGTTGCCTTATTGTGGAGTGGGAACCTGAACTAATGCCCAGATGCCTGTTTTCCTCCTCGACCTCCGGAGAGCTCCACCTGCCTGGGATGCCCCTGGGCTTGGATTAACTAGAGCTTTCCTCGGGACTGAGTTGCATATACAGGGCCTCCTGCCTGGAGGCAAGAGAGTTGGGGGCAGCTCAGTCAGAGCTGTGCCAGGACACCCTGCTGTTTGATCGTCTCAAGCTGATGTCCTGTGTCTGCACACTGCTGCCACTGTCCTTGTTCTGCTTGCTTCATCTCACCAAGCCCACCCTGCCCTTCCCTCGGAACCCCAAGGCCAAGTTTGCTTCAAACTGTTGTAAACAGAGTTGTTCTTGTCTGGCACACACTTGTCCTCACCCCGATTGTCTCTCCAATCCCAGAGCAAGGAGGTGAACACCCACTGATGGCCACAGCTTAGATCTGTGTCTGACCTTAAAGACCTTTGACCTCAAGGAGGTTTGACTCACAATGTGGAGAAAGGTGCCATTCTTCAAGGGTCTGGTGTGGTCTTCCCATCTTAATACCCCCACCCCCTGCAAGCCATCTCTACCCACCCTTTCACTGACCCTGCCTGGGATCAAGGGGTGAGAGGAACCCAGGGCTGGGGGATCCTGCCGTTTGGTGAAGCCCTGTGGCAGGAAGGTATATGTGGACATAGAGTATACCTGACTTCTCTTCTTAAGCCACCATCTGCTTGAGCTGCCCTGCACATGCTAGAGGAGTGGCTGGAGGCTACTGTCACCTCGAGTTGGGGAGGGTGATGAAGGGCTGAGCATACAGGCTGGGGAGACTAAATGCTCACCTCCACACTGGAACCCGGTCAGCGCAAGGGGTTATGATCTTCTTGCTCAGTTACTGAAATTTGTGTGGCCCTCCTCATCACTGAGTTCCTCTGTTGTCCCAAAGGTTGGGACTAGGACACAGCATCCCAGGCTGGCTTGCCCTCGGTCTTTGGGTACCTTGTTGCTTTTAGCTTGTGCCCTGCCCCACTCCCGGTGCTTAGTGTGTGTGAATCCCATGTCAGCTCCTATGACTCAGTTGTCTCCAATGGTATAGGAATAGGATCTGCTGATGGGATCTAACACCTTCCCCGAAGTCTGGTACCTGCCCTGTGGTGTACCTTCACCAAATAGTGGGCTCCCTTCCCTTTCTTTCCCCCTTCCTTTCCCGCTCAGCCCTGTACTGTGTCCAGCACCACAGAACCTTAGGGCTTTGAGGCCCAGGGTGAGGGAAGGTGGTTCCCATCTAGACTAGTAAGGCTAGGTTTGCTATTCTCTCCCTGATCCTCTCAGGCCCCCTGAGGGAGGAAGCCCCTTATGGGGCAGGAAGGCAAGGCTATCATCTCAACACAGGCTGAGGAGGGGTGGAAATGTGTGTGTGTGTGTGTGCGCGCGCGCGTGTGTGTGTGTGTGTGTGTGTGTGTGTGTGTGTGTGTGTATTTGTTGTGACACGTTAGGAGTTGATGTTGCAGAGTAGTTTACATCTTCACCTTCTGAAGACACTTGAATTTAGGACCGATGTATCTGTGACAAGTATGCCAGGAGTGGCAGGGGCCACTAGAGTAAGCCACTTCCCCATCACCATCTTCCCACGGGATCCAAGACCTGAGACAGAGACAGCCTGCCAAACTGAACCGCCTTCATCCTCTGCCTGTACAGGGTTGGTTATCGGCCTGGGCCCAACAGCAGGCTGTGTTTTGCCCTCTGAGCCTCAGGGCAAATGCGCTACTCAAAGAGAAGGCTGCCTGGCCCTGCTCCAGCCTGGACCCTAGGTTCAGACAGAGGTGCTGAGCCCCATGTCATATTGTTAAATGTTTTTGTTCTTTTGCTCTTTCCCTCTCCTTTTTGATGACATTTACAAAAGAAAGCAAGCTGCTTGGAAGGTCTGGAAGCAAGGGAAAGGGCATGAAGACAAGGCTAATGGTGGAGTGTACCAGAGGCTTGGGGTGCCTGATCCCCTGGGTGGGAGCCCCAGGGTACCTCTCTTGTTGAAGGGCCCCTGGATTCTCCCCAGCCCTCCTCTCCTCCAGCTGTGGTGGTGGCAGAGGCAGAAGAGAACCATCAGCCCAGTTCTCACAGGAAAGGAAAACTCGTCATGGGCTTTTCAGAGAAGGCTCCACCTTACGCTCGTACATTGTCTTTACCATGTGCTAGGATGTCACATTCAACAGGACAACAAAATGTAAAATACTTGAATGAGCTTGTATCATAACATTAATATTATTGAGAGTGTCTGCTTCCCAGGCTGAAGTGATTCATTCATTATTCTGGTCCTGCTCTAGTCCTTTGTAATTGGTGGTAATTATTATGCTTTTCTTTTTAATACAAAAAAAATGTATAAAAATAAAAACTTGAAAAGACAAAACACTGGCTGGCCTCTCATCTGAGACACTGCTGTTGGGTGAGAGAGGAATCTGCTGTGTGTCCCCGGATAGAGAAGCCACTGTCTCTACATGAGCATACTGTAGAGTGCAGCTTCTTTTAGAGACTTCATCTACCTAAGGCATAGTCCTTGGTGCTGCAGTGCATCCAGAATCCAGATGCTTGGCCAGCCTTGACCCTAATGGACCCTGCATCCTATAAGGCTGTGTTGGCTACCTCCTCAGTTGTGTGGCCTTACCTCTCTGGTGTTTTGGTGTGTGTGTGGTGTGTGTGTGTGTGTGTGTGTGTCGGGGGAGGGAACAAAACCTACTGGAGTTAATAGAGACTTACATGTTTCTTCCTTTGTCATGCTTTTATGGAGAACTTAAGATCTTAAGTACCTCATAATCTCCATGTTTTACTTGTCCCTGCCCTCTTTGAGGATACTGCAAAGAGCATTTAAGAGATACTCATGTGATGAAGGGAAATGGCTGCCAACAGAGATAGGGGTAGGGTGGGGAGTGGGTTGATTTTGAAGTAATGTAAAGGCACAGGTTACCAATGCCAGAGAAGGTTAGGACTGCTTGCAGAATGCTCAGTTACCAGCTTCTGTTGGCCTCAGTGCCACAGGATGAAGCCCTGTTACAGAGAACTGGCTCATCAGACATTGATGTTTTGTTGTGTTTGTCTAGACTGCCTCTGAAATGGGCCTAAATCCCCTGAGCAGCTGGGACTATAGTGCAAACCACTGTACCAAACTGTGTTAAGAAAGGATTTTATTTAGGCCACAATAGGAAGTCTTGACTTGAACTGAAAATGTAAGCTTGGCACAGTTGTGCTGAGATTTAGCAAATGGTAGTGGAGGCAGCCATCCAGATCCACCTAGTTGCCAAGTTCTTGGGATCCCAGGTTTCCTAAGCATGAGCTGCCAGGGTGGGGGCCTAGAGAACTGGACTAGAGAAGCGAACTGCTACCTACTCCCCAGGCATGTTTACCATCCAGTAGATATTTAAAGGAAGGTGGGACTGCCCTTGGGCTGTGTTTTCTGAGGCTCATTGTTGGGAGAGAAGATTATTTTGGGTTTAGAGAGCACTGACTTGGGTCTTCCCCACACAAGTTCAGCCCCAATACCAACAGGCTAAGGCACAGGGGCTGGGGTGCACATCATACTGAGAAGCTCTTGTGGGCTGTCATGGCTTCTTCTGAAGGATTTGTATCTTTAGAGGGCAAAACTCACCCAGGCTTTCTTGGTAGGAATCAGGGACCACATCTAGCATGTCAACACATGTGGCCTGTGACTACCCCCAGGGTGCCCTGGCTATGGGTGTGAAAGAAGTTTGTGGAGCCAGGAAGCCTCCAGTCCCACTATCGTCCCCTTCTCTGTATCCGACCTAGGCCACAGGGGAGCTACCTCTTTGGGGTATTGGAGCAGAGGACCAAAGGGTTCCCCCAGGCTCTCAGGGACTTTTCTCCATTGGATGGTCTCCAGTGCAAATAGCGAGTCCTTTTTTCCTAAGTCAACTCCTGGTTCAAATGAACATGAGAAGTAGTTTGGGGGAAGCCTAGATCCTACCATGGCCTTGTCCTGGCAGGAAGCTTGCATTCCCCTTACCCTAATGGTACAGTCCTTACAGAATGGTGGCCCAAGGAGGCAAGTTGTTAAAGGCAGCATGGCCCCCAGGCAGTCTCCACACCTCCTACTTGTGAGGGAACACTCTGGATGGTCCAAGCAGGCTCTCCATCTTCTTTGGAGGATCAGGGATGCTCTCTGAAAGTGGGGTGAAGCCCAGCAGGAGGACATGTCTCTCATAGGCCTTGGTCTGCTTAAACATGATGTCAGTCCCATGCAGGTGATCCAGCACGCCCAGCACCCCGTAGCACTGGTTGAACCTGAACATGGAAGAGAATTTCTCAGCTGAACCTGGTGGGAAGCTGTGCTTCTCCCTTGGTTCCCAGCCCTCCTTCCATGCTTAGCATCACCGTGCTGCCTGCCTGGCTATAACAGCATCCTGGAGCATTGGAAATGTCCCTTTGAGGGTTGTTGAGGGTTTTTGTTAAAGTTGTGAGCCACTGTGAGATTATGAACTGGAGGATTGAACCCTGGGCCTTTCATATGCTGGGCAAGGGCCTGCCAGCCCTCTTCTGGGTATTGTGCATGACTTGCACAGAGACCAGAGTGTGGGGCAGTGATGCCTTCCACTGATCTTACCTCTCTTTACCTTGTTCTTCCTGAACCTGGAGTTCACCTTTTCAACAAATCCACTAAGCTGTCAAGCAACAAACTCCAGCCATCCTGTTTCCTCAATGCTAGGGCTGTAGGCATGCACAGGACCAAAGCTGACATGTATGTGGGTTCCTCACTCTAGAGACCCACCTGCTGAGTCCTGGGACAAAGGCCAGCCACAATGCCCTTCACACCTCTTTCCTCTGAGGGATGAGGCATACTTTGGGTGTGGAACCTTTAATCCCAGCACTTGGGAGACAGAGGCAGGAGGATCTCTGAGTTTGAGGCCAGTCTGGTCTACATGAAAAGGTAGGATAGCAAGGACTACATGGAAAACCCTGTCTCAAAACCAAGGAAAGAGCCCACATTGCATAAAAGTGCCAAATTTTTATGCACACAGGTTCTAGGAGATGATTCAAGGCTCATGAGATTCAGCAGGCCCAGAACCCAAGTAATGGTTAAAATTCCAAACTGTAGGAAGGACCTGGTGTCAAAGGGAAAGGAAAAAAGATGGAGGTGGCCCTAGTTAGCATCTTCCCTGTACCCAGGTATCCCCCTGACTGGCTCACATTCAGATGGAGACACCACTCACTGACTGCAGGCACTTGAGCAAGGGTGCTGTTGGCTTACTTGAGGTGGTGGTAGTCATGGAACTCAGGTGAGGGCAGGAAGGGCAGGTGGTAGCCACAGTGGGAGATAGTGGTGATGATGAGGGCCAGGGACAACCACACAGTGATGGAGGACAGATGAGAGCCCATTGCTAGAGGACCCACCATAACTGGCAACATGTTGGAAACCTGTAAGAGAAAGGATGAATCCAGGAGATGGAGGGACCCAGCTGGGTGTTCACTCTGTCTTGAGTGGTGCTGCAGAGAGACTTTGACTTGTATCTTAGGACACTCAACTCAGCTTCACCTTCCTCTTGAGGTGAAGTAGAAGGTTGGGAAGAATAAGAAGGTAACGCACACTGGGCACCTGGTACAGCCAAGAGATGGCAGCTTTTCAGTGGGAAGAAGAATGAAAAGGGCAGGGAACCACCAGCCTCCATTCTGGAGCTCCAGGGGCTGTATTTACCACATGTTCAATAGGGTGGGCATAGACTGAGATCACACCAATGGGTGCTGTCCATTCATGATGTTTCTTGTGAATTTTCTTGTACAATGTTGGGTGGTGAAGGAGCCTGGAAAGATAATTCATAGTTGGTAATTGCCAACCTGCCCTTTGCCTCCACCTTGAGCAGATCATCAGCAAGCAAAGGTGGGAATGAGGCCCACATCTGAGGAGCTGGCATCTACTCCTTGCCCTCCTTTAGTCTGACTGTGGACGATGAGGCTGGCTTATGTTCCCTGTTAACCCCATTGGTGAAGTAAATTGATGCCGTAAGGGACTACCAGGAAGTGGATGGTAACGGACCCATTCTCCCAAACAGGGCAGCTCTTCCTTCACTTGGCATCATGCCAAGTTGGAGATTAAGTTGTGTCTCAGGCAATTTTGGATGTGGGGCCTGAGGACAGAGACATTCAGTGGCCTCTGCTGACCAGCAAACGGTTCCAGGATGAGACCAGCTGTGTGCACATAGAGAACTCACCGGTGTGAGTAGTAGAACAAGATTTCCTCCACGATGGTGAAAAGGGCCAGCTCCACGAGGAACCAATGGAAGGTGGGCAGCTCTCGGCAGCAGGGGTCTCCCCTCCACTTGAAGAAGGGGTAGAAGATGACCAGCATGGGAAGAGAGATCATAGTCTGGTTGAAAACAACTGTGCGGATAGACTGACGCAGCTTCACGGGGTCCACCTGCCGGGGGACAGAAGGAATGGAGAAAGGGGACATATGAAGTAGGTCTCTACCCGACCTGCTCAGGGTGGACTTTTAGGTGACTGGAGTAGTCCACATTCTGGGGCTGGCCATGGTGAACTGTGCAGCCCTTGCATGTGCTGGAGAATTCCTCACCAGAGCATAGGCTCTGTAGGCCAGGGTTTGCCACTACTAAGTTCTGGCCTACACAACACCCAGTGCTCTACAAGCACAATGAAACAAGTACCAGTTAAACGCATAGGAACAGATAAGCAGTGATGATTGCCTTAGCCATCTTGATGAAGGATTTCAGAAGAGGTCTCTGACCTCAGAGCTTGCTGGACTGTCCTACACACATAAAGGAACAAGGCATGTGGATGGGCGTGAGGCCAGCATGGGCAGGTCCCCAATCTCAGCTCATTCTGCTTGCAGCCAATCCAGAGATGCTGAACAGATGACAAACTCATCCCAGGAGAAAAGACTAGATGGTCACTTTGCATTGCCTAAGAGCTGTCAGCCTCCACCCAGTGCTCTGGTGGCTGCAGGACACCCCCTGGGTAACTGAGAATTGGGCCACTTGTTGGACTACAGAAACGGGAAGGAGGCGTCAGCAGAAAGAGACTAGAAACAATAGGAGTCATGCAGTGTCTCAGACTTGCAAGAGTTTAGGAAAAAGTTACAGAGTAAATGGTTGAATCTGAAATGGTGTGTAGATGAGTCTCATGTATTTTTCCTACATTTCTCTATGTTTAAGACTTCATTACTATTAAGTGCTTGTAAAAACACAGCCAAGAGGAGGGTCAGAGACTGCATAGCCCTTACTGAGAGGCTACATAGACAGCTCTGAGAATCTGCACACAGGACTCTGAGACAGCATAGATAGTCCTGAGAATCTGCACAGAGGACTCTGAGACAGCATAGACAGTCCTGAGAATCTGCTCAGAGGACTCTGAGACCTCATAGACAGTCCTGAGTGCAGAGATGGCTGTTAGACAGCTGAGCCTCATGGGAAAGCATAACAGGAGGTGGCAGTGTGGAATTGTGTTGAGTGGGGCCGGGGCTGGTTTTGGTTTGGGAAATAGTGTTGGTGGTTGGAGAGGTGACTCAGTGGTTATGAGCATGGGCTATTTTTACAGAGCACCCAGTGTGATTCCCAGCATGCATATGGCTGCTCCCGACTGTCACTCTGCTATCTTCTTCTGGACTCTGGGTACTCCATATGTGTTGTACACAGAC
The DNA here is from genome assembly GCF_903995425.1 of Onychomys torridus. Classification (NCBI taxonomy): domain Eukaryota; kingdom Metazoa; phylum Chordata; class Mammalia; order Rodentia; family Cricetidae; genus Onychomys; species Onychomys torridus. The sequence goes on from NC_050450.1 coordinate 46,123,826, forward strand.
ATATGTGCAGGTAAAACACCCAAACACATTTTTTTTTTTTAAATATAATGAAACAGTCTCAGGTATTGAAAGCTGGTCTTGAACTCCTGATCTCTGCTCCTGCCTCCCTCTCAGATGCTGGGATTCCAGCTGTGTGCCATCACACCCAGCCAAGGTTTGTGTTTTGCATTTTAGAGATGAAAAAAGCAAAGCATTTATGTGACAATGCAAAGAGAAATTAGCTGGGTTGGGAAAGAGACAGAATAGTAAGGAAGAGGGAAGCATGGGGAACCATTTCCTGGACCAAAAAGGACAGGAGCCAGGAGACTGGCAGGCACAACCCAAGCACAGCATGAGACACAGTTCTGTGGGAGCTGGGCATGGGGCTTTCATTCTCTTGGTGCAGTGCAGCAGAGGCCAGGTTAGGAAGGAGGAGATGGGAGAGTGTCTGTGTGGGCAGGCTAGGATGCTAGGAATGCCTGCAGCCATCAGCTCCCCCTGCAGGCTGTTCCTAGGCTCCTTGGAATGTCAGCACCTCCTACAGCTGGGCAGGAACTAGATGGTCCCAAGCTCCTTCCTGATGTGTCCTCAGAAAGTCTGAAGCACGGGTGTGCAGGCCTTGGAGTTTCATGGGTTGAGCTCTGCCTCTGTGGCCTGGAAAGCTGAAACGTGAACGGGTCCCTCACCTCTAGACCTTGGCCTCTGGGAGAAGCCCCCACACTGCCTACTGCTCTCTAGTCACTGCACACAGAAAGGTTTCCAGGTGGCACATGCTATTTAGAGCTGTAGACTGCTGAGCATCTGTTGGAGCCCTGGAGCTGGAAGGGCCCAGGGTGGGACTGGGACATGGCTCAGTGGGTAGAGGGCCTTCTTGGTGTCCTTGGAGCCCTGGGATTGATCCTCAGCAGCATAACCAATGAGGTGGAGGAAGGAAGATAGGAGTTCAAGGTCATCCTCAACTAGATGGGAAGGTGGAGGCCAGCTTGGGCTACATGAGACCCTGTTTGGGTTGGGAGAAGGGAAGAAAGAGGATGTTCTAGTCTAAGTCATATCCTACCCAGGGTCCATGGCAAAGCTTCATCTGAAACACGACAGTCGCCACAGTGTGCAGCAAAAGAGGAAGGCTTTTAGTTAATTATGGTTGCCTCAGAGACAGAAGGTCTGCAGACAAAAGGGTCTAACAGGGCAAGCACTGACACAATGGCTTCCAGGCTGTTCTGCCAGGGGGAGCTGGAGGGAGCCTCCCAGCCCTCTGGCAGCTGTCCTCTCAGGAGGGACCATTCAGAGGACTCCACCAGCACTTCTTTCCACCCCACTGCCTTTGGTGTCAGGCTGGGCAGACTCCTTGAGAGCAGAGATGACTCACTGGGCACCTGGGCAGGTTAAGCGCCTATTGCCAGGACAGAGTTTGGGTGGGGCTGAGGGAACAGCTTGTTTTCATAATCAACCTCTGCAGGGTTGTGTAAGGGAAGACTGCAGCTTGTCAAAGCACCAGGAAGGCTGGTCCAGACTGCAGTGTGGTGGTGATTCAACTCCTACAGTGAGCAGTGCAGCTGCCAAGAAGCTGGGGCTGTTCCTGCCTTGCTGTGGGCGTCTTCACAGCTCACACTACTGGATGCCTTAGATGATGGTGGCACAGGCCTTTGATATCAGCACTCGGGAGGCAGAGGCAGGCAGATCTGTATGAGTTCAAGGCCAGGCTGGTCTACAGAGTGAGTTCCAGGACAGGCAGAACTACATAGAGAGATCCTGTTTTTACAAAAATTAAAAATAAGGTCTTGCTAAAATGACTACCTCATACATCCACGTTCTGCACCACCACCACCACCTGCCAGAGTGGGGAAGTCTCCCTTGGGGCAGTGGATGTCTGGTTCAGATCCATGGTCTCGGTGCCATGGGTAAAATGCTACTGGAGTCTCTGAGACAGCCCTGTCCAGGCTGAGGCAGTTATTTCTCTTCCTGATGTGCTAAACACAGTGTCATGGGGCAGCTTGTGCTGGGAATAAGGTCTACACTGGCCACTGGTTGACTGGTTTTTAATTTTTTTTCCTGGTGTGTGTCTGTGTGTGTGTGTGTGTGTGTGTGTGTGTGTGTGTGTGTGTGTGTGTAGGTGCCTCTGTGCGCTGATGTGCACCTGAAGGTTAGAGTAAATGAAGTTTTTCTTCTTCCTCTGTGTGGGTTCCAGGGATCAAACTCAGGTCTTCGGGCTTGGCAGCAGATGCCCTTACTTACTGAACCATCACACTGACCTTTCTTTTAGACAGGGTCTCATGTAGCCCTAGGTACATTCAAACTTCCTATGTAGCCAAGAATGACCTTGAACTTCTAATCCTTCTGCCTTCACTTCTCTGATTACATGGATTATAGCTGCACACCCCCACATGTGCATATGTGCTTTGGGGGTGGAACCTAGGGCATCTTTCAGGCTAGACAAGCACTCTACCAACCAAGTACACACACACACACACACACACACACACACACACACACACACACACACAGGCTCCCTTCTCTCTAACCTGGATCGGGTCACCTGGAAGGTAAGTTGTCTTCTTGTCCAGACTCTGGTCCCTGCATCCTTTGAACTAACAGCTAGCTGCAGAGACACTCACCGGCTCATTCTTGCCCAGCTGGATGCGGTAACGGGAGATGAAGGTGGGTTTCCCTGTTGTGTCCACCACCAGCAGAAGGCCATTGAAGCCCCAGAAGCAGAGTGCAGGCACCAGGGCAGCACCTGAAGCAGAGAGCAGAGGGAGTCAGAACAGCCCTGGGTACCACAGGAGCTCACTAGGAAGTGAGTGAACACCTGCATGGATCTGTCCCTGCCTGGTGACACACTGCTCATGTCCTAGCCATGGAACCTGGAAAAGTCACTAAGTGTCTGTGTTTGTTCTATCTCGTCTGTCTGTCTGTCTCTGTGTGTTTCCCCCTCCCGTGTGTGTGTGTGTGTGTGTGTGTGTGTGTGTGCGTGTGTGTGTGTGTGTGTGTGTGTTTGAGACAGGGGCTCTCTGTGTAGTTCAGGCTGTTCTTGAAGTCATTATAGATTCTCCCTCCCCCACCTCTCAAATGCCAGCATTAAAGGTTGTCCCACCACACCTGGGGTTTTTTCTTTTGTTTTATTTTGTTTGACTTGTTTTGAGGCAGGGTCTCACTCTGTCCTAGGCTGGTTTGAAACTCATTGATAATCCAAATAGACCCCAAACTCAGACAACCTCCTGCCTCAGCTGCCTGCTGGGATATCAAGTGTTGCTGCTGTTACCTCTAAGCACAGTTACTGATGATACTTCCTTCTGCTCTGACCAGTGTTCCTTATGGATGGTGAAACAATTTGGCCACCCGGTCTATTATTCCCATGCAGACACTCTATAAAATTTTAGAAGGGGGACAGTGGTGGCGCACACCTTTAATCCCAGCACTTGGGAGGCAGAGGCAGGCAGATCTCTGTGAATTCAATGCCAGCCTGGTCTACAGTGTGAGTTTCAGGACAACCAGTACTGTTAACACAGAGAAACCCTGCCCCCGCCACACACACACACAAAAAGAAATTTGTAGAAAACACTGATCTAAGGCAGGAGGCTCAGAAGTTCAAGGTCATCCTCAGCCACATAGCCCTTTCTTGGATAGCCTGAGATACTTGAAACCCTAAGCCAAGAAGAAGAAAAGTAGAGCCTGCAGTATGGTTAGTGGTAAAGTTCTTGCTGGAAAAGCCTGATGACCTGAGCTCCACTCCACAAACCACAGAAATGTGCAAAGATAGCAGTAACTTCGGACCTGTCCTCTGACCTCCACACGCATAATGTGGAATATGCATGGCCCTGCCAACATCACACACACAATAATAAGTAATAATTAAGAAAATGCTGGCCAAGACACACTTCACGTGGCTTTATGTTTCACGCCCACGTTCTCAAGCCTTTACTCTCCCACCTATGGCAGTTCCAAGGGACATGACAGTATTACCCAACTACTGTGACCTCCCACTGGATTGGGAATCTGAGGGACAAGAACACCGTTTCACTGTCTCTGTCTCCTTCCTCTAGTCCTTTCCTCCCCATCAAACATGGTGTGTGTGGTGGGAGGGCTGTAAGAAGGACATGGCCGGTGTGGGAAGAACACTGGTAGACCCGTTGGAAAGACTCTGAAGTGAGAAAGAAAGAGACAGAAAGGAAATACACATAAGTTTGTGCATAGAATTGCTGAGCCGGGTGGTGGTGGTGCACACCTGTAATTCCAGCACTCGGGAGGCAGAGGCAGGTGGATCTCTGTGAGTTCGAGGCCAGCCTGGTCTACAAAAATGAGTTCCAGGCCAGCCTCCAAAGCTACAGAGAAACCCTGTCTTGAAAAACAAAAAAACAAGAACAAAAACAACAAACAAACAAACAAAAAATGAAATGCTGACATAGATCTCTAAAACTAACAAGAAAAGCCGGGCAGTAAGGTACACGCCTGTAATCCCAGCACTTGGGAGGCAGAAGCACACGGAGCTCTGAGTTCAAGACTAGTATGGTCTACAGAGTGAGTTCCAGGACAGCCAGGGCTACACAGAGAAACCCTGTCTGGAAAAATCAAAATAAAATAAAAATCACAGGAAATCCTGGCAGCTAAATAAAGATGGCTCAACAATTAAGAGCACTGGCTGCTCTCCTAGAGGACCCAGATTCAATTCCCATTACCCACATTGTGGCTCCCAACCATTCGTAACTCCAAGGGAAACCAATACCCTCTTCTGACTTCCCAGCTCCTGTATGAGAATGGTGAATGGACAGGGGATCAGGCATACACACATACAGGAAATAAACTGTATTTTTAAATCACAGGAAACATTTAGAGTAGCCTAACTCTCTGTGATAGGAGATGACCTAAGAGTCCTTCACATGATAGAACAGGGCTGGCTCTTTGAAATATTAAGCCCTTTACATGGCAAGTTGGCTACAAGTATTCAGAAAAACCTAGGTAATTCTAACACTCAGGAAGCAGAGGCAGGAGGATCTCTGTGAATTCCAGGATAGCCAGGACTACATAATGAGACCCTGCCTCAAAAACCACAACAAACAGCTGATTGAGCCCATAAACAGGTAAAGCCTTGCAGCAAGCTTGGCAACCTAAGTTCAGTTCCCAGTACCACATGGTGGAAGGCAAGAACCGACTTCTGCGAGGTGCCCTCTCACCTCCACATGCCTGCGGTGGCATGCTCATGCCTCCTTCACATGCACATGAAGTAATTATAATAATGATAATAAAACAATAATAAATGATAATAAATAGTATGGAGGAAAGAACAAGTGTGGAGCCCAACGCACAGCCCTCAGCCTGGATCCTCACCTATAAGGAACAGCATCCACTCTCTGCCTTCAAATGTAGACAGCAGTTTCTCCCACTGGGTCTGCCAAAAGTAGCCAGAAGCACCCCAAAATCTCTGAAGATGCCTTGGAGGGAAAAGAATTTCTGTGTTGGGGAGAAGACTGGCAAGAGGCTCTTTCATGCCGTGCCTCTCACCCTGAAAGGTCTGGGGCACACTTACCATGTGACTGAGTTCCAGAAGGCTACGGACAAGAGCAGCCCAGAGCCCAGGATGAGAGCCGTCCTCTTCATGGAGCCCCAGATGTGTCCCTCCTGCAGGAGGTGAGGGTGTCAGGCCGAGCAGGCTCCTGCTGGGAGCAGGTTGATGACCTTTCCCTGTCTGTGGAAGGTCCTTCCCTACTGAGGGCTCTTGGCTGTGTCTGGGTGTGTTTATGAAAACCAGGACTCTAGACTGGGGGAGGGAAGAGGATTGCCCCAACTCCAGAGATACTGTTGAGCAATGTTGCCGCCCAGATCTGGATAGGAAAGGCATTGAACAGCTGTGCCTTGTGTATGTCATCAGACCTCTTGGCAAAGGTAAAGAACCACTCAGTGTGTCCCGGAGTCTGCTTTTCAATGGCCACAATTACAGTCAAGCATGGTGGCACACAACTGTAATCCCAGCTGTTGGGAGGTGGACACAGGGAGATGAAGAATTCAAGGTCGGCCTGGGCTGCTTGAAACCCTGTCTCAAAAAGTCCACTGACAACCACTGGATGATGACCCTTACACAGTCTCCAAAACATTCTAAACTAGAGGTCACAGAAGGCATGAAACCAAGTAGCAGGGGCCAGGCCTGGCCCTGTGTGACACCCACATCCTTTGTACTGTAATCATGAATGACAAATGTCACACCACACTCTTCCTAAGCCTACTGGGCTCTGCTCATTGCGTTCAGAGGACATAATTAGCTGGGTGGTGGTGGCGCATGCCTTTAAAGCCAGCCCTTGGGAGGCAGAGGCATGGGGATCTCTGAGTTCAAGGCCAGCCTGGTCTACAGAGAGAGTTCCAGAACAGCCAGGGCTACACATAGACACCCTGTCTCAAAAAACAACAAAAAACCGAGGACATAGTGGAGGTGGGGTCCTTATGATGTGGACACCTGGGCTCACTCCAGCTAATGGCTAGGACAGGCCCAGAGCTTTCATGGAGCTGACCTGAGAGAGCACTACCTTCTACCAGACTCAAGACCTGAGGGGATATGGTTTCATTGGTCCATTCCCAGAAACCTGAATCTTTAAGTCAGCTCTTAGCCCTGTCCAGTCTACTTCCCATCATAAGATAAAAAGTCCTTTTCACAGCCAGTGAAGGTGCACATCAGGGCACGGCCTCGGGAATGAACTCTCTCATTTCATTTCCTACCCTGGGTGCTGCTCCTCAGGCCTGCCCACCTTGTCTTCTGCAACAGAATCTCTGACTGGGACCTGAAGCTCACTGATGGGCTTGGTTGGCTGGCCAGCAAGCCCAAGGTCTCAGACTGTGTGTTCCTCCCCAGAGCTGGGATTACAAGTATATACTGTGGTACCCTGCTTTTACATCCCTTCTGGGGTTTGAACGCAGGTCCTCATGTTTACATGGCAAGTACTTTACTGCCCAAGTCATCTCTGCAGCCCAAGAACTTGTTCTGTGACACTCATCACTCTAACTTTGACAGCTTCTTTGGGCTGTGTCAGTGAATCCCTTAGAGTGTTCTGAGGACAATTCAGCGACTTTCTGGACTGTTAGGGGATTTTTTGTTTGTTTGGCTGTTTTTTTGTTTGTTTGTTTTTTGAGACAGGGTCTCACTATGCTGTCCTAGAACTCCTTATGTGAACCAGGCTGTCCTTGAACTAACAGAGATCTGCCTGCTTGCGTACTTCTGCTTCCCAAGTGCTGGGATTAAAGGCATGGCCACAGTTGGGGATTCTTTTTGTTTCTTTGTTTGTAGGGGTTTTTTTTGTTTGTTTGTTTGTTTTTGTTTTTTGAGACAGTTTGTCTATGTAGCTCTGGGTGTCCTGGAACTTGCTCTGTAGATGAGGCTGATTTCAAATTCACAGAGATCCACCTACTCTGTCTTCTGAGTGCTAGAATTAAAGGCATATGCCAGCACCATCCAGTCAGTTTGGGGATTCTAAAACTCTTGGATTCAATAAACTGCATTAGTCAATGAAAAGTTGAATTTCAGAGCTGGGTGTGGTAGCACACACTCAGACACATACAATGAAATAAATCCTTTTTTAAAATTAGAAAAAAAGAAAAAGAAAGGGTGAATTTCATGTACAAGATTGCTCAGGTGGGATTCCTGAGCTCTGCAGCAGGCCAGATAAAGGACAACGGTCCCCTTGGAGTGCAGGGACATGCAATGCAGAGCTGAGCTGGGTCAAAGGATGTCCCTCCAGCTCTTAGGGCATGGCAGCTTTATTGTCTCTACAGCAGTTGAAGAAATGACCAGTTCCAAAGCTCAGGGTTAGGCAGAGAGCAAAGTGTCAATGTAGAAGGCTGTGGGCTTTCCAGCACACTCTCTCTCTCTCTCTCTCTCTCTCTCTCTCTCTCTCTCTCTCTCACACACACACACACACACACACACACACACACACACACACACACCCGAGTACCATGTGTTGTGTTACAGGGGTTTGGAGCCTGGTGCTCTCTGCCTGGTCACTAAAATAAGAATATTACTTGGAGCAGCCAGCCCTGAAGCCTTGACTGCATAGGAATCATGAGAGAGCCAGGCGCGGGGACACTCATCTTTCATCCCCACACTTAGGGGATCAGAGGCTGGTGGATTTCTGAATTTGAGGCCAACCTGGTCTACATTGAAATTCCAGGCCAGCCAGGACTATGTAGAGAGCAAGAGGAACAGGAGACTATGGAGCCCCCATGAAGGGTCTACCCTTAACCAGCACAGTGGGAGAGCAGGTGCTTACCTGGCTGGACTTCCCATGATGTCTTGGGCTTTCCATGTCTCCTGTCATCTGGAAGACAAAGTACAGGTTTGGGAGTCCCTGCTCCATGACGCTGAAGAGGGCTCAGTGAAGGAAGATAAGGCTGGTATCAGACAAACTGATCCTAAACCTTACACTGGGGAAAGGAACAGTAAAGAGCTAAGAAAATGCCAGAAACAAAGAGTGAGGAGAGAGGCAAAGACAAGGACTGTGAGCTCTTCCAATACTGAGGGCAGAGCTTCATACAAACTGACTGTGGGGCTGGAGAGATGCTCAGGGGTTAAGAGCACTGGCTGCTCTTGCAGAGGATCCAGGTTCAGTTACTAACACCCACATGATGGTCTAAAACCATCTGTAACTCCAGTTCCAGGAGATCTGATGCCCTCTTTGCCCTCCTTAGGCATCAGGCATGTATGTGGTACATGCAGGCAAAACAATCATACACTTGAATCCTTAAAAAAGATTATGTGCAGGTGTTTTTTTGTGTGTTGTGGGTATTGTGTTGTGGGTATTGCACATGAGTGCAGGTCCCTGTGGAAGCCTGAAGAGGGCATCTCACAGAGTAACTGGAGGTGGAGCTACAGGTCATTGTGGGACAATGAATGTGACTTCTGGGGCCTGGACTGGATCCTCTGAAAATGAGGAGCACTCCTATTGACTGAGCCATCTCTCCAGTCCTGCCATTTCCCTTTATTGTACTTCTTGGTTGTTTTATTCTATTTAATTAGGAGTGTACATAAGTTCTTCTCCATCCTTGACTTGGAGCCACAGTTCTCTGGGAGGAGTCGGCCTGGGGACAGCTGGGGCACACTGAGAGGCCCTCAGGGTCTAGTGCCTGCCTTGATTTGCCCCTGGCCTGGCTAGTGAATATCCTGTTTGTTTGTTTTATGACAGAGCTCTAATAAGTTCATGGCAAGATACTCAGTTTCAATAACTGTAAAGGACAATGAGCTGTCACCTCACATTGTTTAGGATAGCTATTGTAAAAATGCAACACAGGGCTGGGGGTATGGCTTAGTGACTGGAGCTGGTGTGTAGCACTCAGGAAGCTCTGGGTTCCCACTCCAACAGCAGATGGGAGATGCACGAATGCCTGTAATCCCAGCACTCAGCAGTCAGGAGGACAAAGTTCAGAGTAAGGAAGTATAATGGGATCCAGGTGTGGTGGGACACAGCTGTCATCTCAATGCTGGGGTGTCAAGGACAAAGGGATGCCTGGGCTCACTGTCTGGCCAGTCAGGCTAGCTGAATCAGAACACTCCACATTCAATGAGAGATCCTGCTTCCAAAGTTAAGATGGGTAGTCTGGCAATGTCGTATATGCTTTTAATTTTTAGTTACAGTGTTGGGAGGCAGCCAGGCTACATAGTATTAATGATGTGAAGAGCAATTGAGAAAGACACCCAACTTCAACTGTGGGCTCCACATACATTCATATATATATTATACACACACACACACACACACACACACACACACACACACACACACTTGCAGACACACAGAAACTGTCACTGAAAACTAGGTAGCAATTTCCCTTTGTCCCTGGTAGGCACTCCCAGCATGGTCTGATTCACTAGGCCAGCAGACCAGCCCAGAGGAATAGATCACAGTCAACCCAATGCCCACCCTATTGCCTGGGGCCATACCCAGGCTTCAGGGATTTAGGTCTCTTAGCCCAAGGTTGGACAAGGGGAAGGAGCCTAGACCTAGAGACAGGAGAATGCCTAATGTGGTGTAGACTACTGGGCCTGCTTATCCCCTGCCCCTTGGGGAGCTGTTTCCTGGAGGTTCCAGGCAGGGATGAGGGAGATGGTACTAGGACCTGACAGAGTCATATCTATACCACAAGGGAGCCTTGGGGACCCTTTTCAGTGAACACCCCAGGACTGAAGCCTTGGTCTAAACCTGAGGTATGCATCTGGCCATTACATCAGTCAATTGGCTTATAAAGGGATTGTGAAGCATGATCTTGATTGACTGATTGACTGATTAATTGATTGATTATATATACAGAAGAGGGCACCACATATCATTACAGATGGTTGTGAGCCACCATGTGGTTGCTGGGAATTGAACTCAGGACCTCTGGTAGAACAGTCAGTGCTCTTAACCTCTGAGCCATCTCTCCAGCCCAAAGCCCAATCTTTTGAGGCAAGGCTTTAGTAGCCCAGGCCGGCATTAAACCCGACTTTGAACTTCTGATCCTCCTGCCTTCACCACCCATGTGCTGGGATTACAGGCAGAAGGCTCCACCCCTAGTTTGTACAGTGCTGGGGTCAAACCCAGGGTTGCATGCATGCTAGGTGAGCACTCTCCATCTGAACCAACCTCAGGCCCAGGCACTTTCTTTTAAATCACTGCTTGCTCTTTTTGCCTTGTTGACCTGAGAAGGCTCTGTGATTCCACCCTGGTCTGGTCCATGTCCCCAGGTGAACAGGGAAGTCAGAGAAACTCCCTTCACACCTACCAGGACTCTGAGTAAGGTCAGTCCTCCCCAGACCCATAGTTTGCTTACTGTCTGGGGATCTGAAAACATATGGTGCATGAAGCCCAGGGAGGCAGGAGTGGGGACTTTAGTCTGAGCCTATTGACCATCTTGTTGTGACAAGGAGCCAAATGTGCCAGCAAACACTTCAGGCTGGTGAGTGGGGTATCCACAAGTCTGTAGAATGGGTGCTGTCAGCACAGCCCTGGCTCCTGGTTTCTCTCTGGTGCTGTCAGGCAGTACCAGGTGACCGACACAGTCCAGATGGCCCTCTCCCTCGGGAGCAGGCAGGAGGTGTGTCTGGAGTGTTTGTTCATTGAGCTTCCAGAACTCTTGCTGCAACACTACACAGGGGACCTCCCTTACAAGTCAAAGTCTTCTCCCAGCATCCTTCCCATCTAATCAGCGCCACTACCTCCACCAAGAGCCTGTGAGATGTGGCCTTTGACCTTCCAGAGTTCATCCACACCTTCTAGAAGCTTTTGTGAAGAACTCACTGTGGACAGGACTGTGGCAAATTCTGGAAGTATGAACCTGAAGGTTCAGACGTTTAAGTCCATACTTTTCAAAAACACCTTCAGAAGAACCAAGCTAGAAGTCTGGTGATGCACACCTGTCATCCCAACACTTGAGAGTCTGAAGGTCAGTGTCAGGGAAAGTCTGGTCTCCATGGTGAATTCCATGCCAGCCTGGATACATAGTAAAATGCTGTCTCAAAAAATTAAAAACTGGGTCTGCAGAAATGGCTGAGCTGTTCTGAGAGTTTTTTGGCACAGGGCCCTGTACCTCCAGCTCTAGAGGGTCCAGTGCCCTCTTCTGATTGCTCCTACACCTGTGGACATGCATACCCACATACAAAGTAATAATTAAAAGTAAAAGCACACTTTTAAAAAGAGCGATGAATTAATAAAGGACTTTAAGAATTAGTGGACCTGTGCTAAGAAACCACTGAGCAGGACAGAAGCCCTCAAATGCCCAGGGTTCTTCCTGCCCTTAGGCATATGTCTCCAAGCTCACAGTGAACTGTTTCCTTTGAGATGGCTTGTTTCCAACTTTCTCTGGCTTTAGCCTTCCAAGTACTGGGATTGCATGTGTGTGCTAACTCAAGTGGCCCAGCCTGGATTTTAGTGTATACAGTGGAAACTGAGCTTCAGGCAGACCACAGGTAAGTTTCAGTCAAGATTTAAAGGGTGGGAGATGTAGCTGAGTGGGTAGAGTGCTCACCTAGAATGCATGAGGCCCTGGGTTTGATGCCCAGCACTGTATAAATTATATGGGCACTTCTGTAAATGCAGCATGTGTGAGGTGGATTGACAGTTCAAGGTCATCCTCAGTTACTTAGGGAGTTTGAAGGCAGCCTAAACTACAGGAGAACTTCGTGTCAAGACAGATTTATGTCAGCTGTGTGAACGTGGTGACTGCCATGGAAGATATGTCTTCTTACCTTCCCAGTTTCCATGGAGACACAGCATCCTCTAAGGACACAGATCAGTTCCAATGAGGAGATCAGGACACAGTTCTCCTCTCTGGAAGCTTTCCATTGGATGCAACTGAAATCCGGTTTTAAAAAAAAATACTTTTTAGATTATTTTTTATGTGTATGAATGTTTTGCATGCCCGGTGCCCATGTAATTTAGAAGAGTGTGTCAGATTCCCGGGAACTGGAATGAGGGATAGTTTTGTGAACTACCATGTGAGTATTTGCAGTGTGTTTGTATGATGTGTGTCTCTGTGTGAGGGTGCATGTGTGAGGGAGGACAACCTTGGTGTCTTTCCCCTTTCACCTTGTTTGAGACACAGTCTGTTCACACTGAGCTGGTGCCCACCCTGTCCTGTCTCTGCCTCCCATAGGAGTGCTGGAATTACAGATACATATCACTGTACCCACTATTATGTGAATGCTGGGGGTTCCTGCTCAGGTCCTTATGCTTACACAGAAAGTATTTTTACTCACTGAGCTGTCTTCTCACTTCTTGGATAATCCCACTTTTACCCTCTTGTTTCCTTTGGAGAACATGAATCCTGGAGTTAAATTCAGTACTCTATTGCACTTCTTGTTATTATTTTAAATGTATTTTCTATGCACAGGTGTTTTCCTACATCTATAGTCTATGCATCAGATGTCTCCAATACACTTCTTTTTATCTTGTTTTGTTTCATGGGTCTACGCACCATGCACTGCCTCTGTTGCTCTTCCTGAGATTTTTTTCCTCTAACATAATCTTGTATATGAAATCCTGTATATAAAAACTGATGTATGAGCCAGGCATGGTGGCTCCCGAAACTCAGGAGGGAGGATCGCTGTGAGATCAAGGGGCTGCAGAGATAGATGGCTCTGACTACCAGATCAGTCACCTGGACCCTCGTGGTGGGAGGAGAGAATGGACTTCCAGAAGCTGACTTCTGAACTCCACCTGTGCACAATGACACACATAGCACATGCTGCTCGCACAGAGGCCTGGTCTATTTCCCAGCACCCGCATCGGGTGGGTCAGAACTGCTTGTAGCTCCAGAGGCAAAGACCTGACACCCTGCACACACACACACATTTCCAAACACAGATGCACACACATACACATAAATAAAGTCTTTTAAAATGACAACAAAGTGGCTGGAGAGATAGCTCAGGGGTTAAGAGCACTGACTGCCCTTCTAGAGGACCCGGGTTCAATTCTCAGCACCCACATGGCAGCTCAAAACTGTCTGTAATTCCAGTTCCAGGGAACCCAACACCCATGGCAAAATACCAACGTGCATAAAATAAAAGTAAATAAATTAAAATAAATAAAATGACAATAAAAATCCTTCCACCACAAACAAAGATGTGTGGGGGAAAGTTGTGGATGGGTATGACCAAGACATATTGTAAATATATATGAAATTGTAAAACAATAAATACACTTTGCTTTTACTGGTTCAAACTGGAAACAATACTTTACAGCATTTCACTTCATGTTGTAAGAATGGCTTTTTTCCCTTGTTTTTTTTTTTTTTTTTTTTGAAACAGGGTTTCTCTGTGTAGCTCTGGCTGTCCTAGAATTAGAACTGTAGACCAGGCTGGCCTCGAACTCACAGAGATCCACCTGCCTCTGCCTCCCAAGTGCTGGGATTAAAAGCCTGTGCTACCACTATGCCCCCTGGCCCCAGCTTTTACTTTTATTTTTCCTTTTTTGCCTTATGTTCTCATGTAGTATCAGCTGGCCTCACTATGGTGACTGAGGATGTCCTTGAAGTCCTGAGTCTTCTGCCTCCAACCTCCCCTGGGCTAGGATTAAGTGCCTGTACCAAGCCTAGCAAGCAAGTCTCTTATCTGAAAGATAACAAGTGTTGGCAAAGACCAAGAAGAGGGGACCCTTAGTATGCTCTCAGTGGGACTAGAAAGGAGTACATTGGTTTCTCAGACATTCAGAATGGAACTAGCATATAAGCCAGCCATACCGCTCTTGGGCATATACCAAAGGACTCTATACCCTATGTCTTCCTTGTTCTATTATTGTGAGGAGACACCATGACCAAGGCAACTTTTAAAGTAAATATTTAGTGAAGGGCTTGCTTACAGTTAGTTAGTTCAGGTTAGTTTGGAGGGAGGAGCCTGGCCAAAGGCAGGCAGGCATGGTGCTGGACAAGTAGCTGAGAGTTCACATCAGATCTTCAAGTTTCCCACCCCCAGTGACACATCTCCTTCAACAACGCCACACCTCATAATCCTTCCCAAACTGTTCCACTAACTGGGGACCAAGCATTCAAACATATGAGCCTACAGGGGCCATTATCATTCCAACCACCACACCCTACCATAGAGACGCTTGCACATTGATGTTCACTACTACTCTAGTCACAACACCTAGGACATGGAGTCAGCTTAGTTGTCCATCAGCAGATGAACAGCTAATGAAAATGTGGTACCTGTTCATGATGGAATTTTGTTCAGCCAAAAAGAAAAATGAAATTATGAAGTTTGCAGGAAAATGGATGAATTTGGGAAGGATTATACTGTGAGATAATCCAGTCTCAGACAAAAACTGTGTATTCTCTCCCAGATGCTGCTCATAACTTTTTGTTTGTTTGTTTTGTTTTGTTTTCGAGACAGGGTTCCTCTGTGTAGTTTTGGTACCTGTCCTGGAGCTCGATCTGTAGACCAGGCTGGCCTCAAACTCACAGAGATCTGCTGGGCTCTGCCTCCCGAGTGCTGGCATTAAAGGCGTGCACCACCACCACCCAGGGCAAGTTTTATTTTTAATGAAACTACACTTTGTATGCTAACAGAAAATAAAAAGGAACTATTCAAAAAAGAAAAAGGAGCTACGACTAATCAGCCAGGTGTGGAGGGCATGTCCTTAATCCCAGGTCTTTGGAACTCACAACTAGGTGATCCAAGGTTAACTGATGAGTATATCTAATGATCTTAGGGCCCTGAAATGTCTGCATTCTCATGTTCACTGAATCACTGCTTTACAATTGCTGAGAAATGGATTAACTGCCAATATAGTGGTGCACATCTAGAACCCCAGTTTCCTGGACCACCCCGCATTGGATAATTTAGCAATACTCTGCCTCAAAATAAAAAATAAAAAATTAAATGGGGGGGGCCTGGAGAGATGGCTCAGTAGTTAAGAGTACTTGTGGTACAATCATGAGGACTGGAGTTTTAATCCCAGAACCCATATAGTGAGCTAGGTGTCCCATAAATATCTGTAACTTCAGCTCCAAGGATGCTGATGCCTTCCGATCTCTGCAGGAGTCCACAGATGCACACACTTGCTCTTTTGTCTGAGTGCATGGCCTAGAGGGTGGACACACACACACACACACACACACACACACACACACACACACAGGCACACCTTTTTGACAGTTTAGAATATCTAGATGATGAGCATCTAAAACACTCAGGCTGACACATAGAGACCAAATCCTCTCATCCCAGGTTGCTCCTCTGACAGTCTGCCCAGATGGCAACCACTGCAGCCAGTGTGGCTGTGGGCTCATGATGGGGTGACAGGCACACCCACGCCAGGGGGCTTCAGTGGGGGTGGTAATGCTGAGCCCACAAAACCTGACATCCTTACCAGGGAGTCTGGCTGGCAGAGCAACAATCTGCAAGGTCTTGTGTTTTTGAAATCAGTTTCTGGAGTATGCGCAGAACCCGGGTTACCCATGGTGTTTCTTGCTTAACCTGACCAAGAACTGAAACCTTCTCTCAAACTGAAGAACTGGAGAGTAAACTCTGATGAGCAAGTTACTTTATGGTAAAACCTGATTGGTAGTGAAAGTGTGAAGGCAAACGAACCTCATTATTAAGTCTGTTGCATCAGTGGCCATGGAAGGCAGTGCCCACTGTGGGGGGTCAATGGGATTTGTAGAGTTGGGCTGTCCAAGTGTTTGACTTGTGTGGTGTTTTATGAGTTAGTAAAGTAAAGTGATTTTATTCTAGAAAAAACAATTTTTTTTTTCAATGAAGGGAGGTGTAGGGTGTAGCTCAATAATAGAGCATTTCCCCTGCATATGAGGCCTTGAATTTAATCTCCACTCCAACACTCAAAAGGAAGGGAGGGAGGAAGGAAAACTTAAGTGTTCATCATGACAGTGAATGGACAAGTCAAAATTGAGGTCAGCCATACAAAGAATGACAAGGAGAATCCCATCATTTTTAGTAAGATGGATGGATAGACACAATTATGTTTCATTTTTAAAAAAAGGCCAAATAGATGAGCACCAGGGTCTCTCACCAGTGATATCTATTGTAGTTGACACCATCGTTTGAGAGGATGGTGGCTCTGAGACTGTGGGGAAAGGGCCCAGGGGAGAGGTCCTCACAGGTTCTATGTTACAGTGATGTAGGAACAGACTCTCTGGGGTGCTGTTGGTTCATTGAGACCCCAACCCTGGACCTGTGACAGCCCTGGTCGTTTAAGAGGCAGAGCTGAGTTCTGGGAAGCAGGTCCTGCTTGGAGTATGGGATGAGGAAGTTCAGAGGCTGGACTCTGTTCTGGACACACTCACAGGACAAAGTATAAGACTGTCCTCTCTCGTGGGAGGGCCCTCGGGCTATGCGAGTGATGTTATCTACTGACCTATGATTCGTGAGAACCACAGGGTTTCCTAAGGTGCTATTTGTTGTTGAGGTACCAACACGCCCATGAACTTTCTCTGGAGGTGGTGATCAGGTACCAGAGTCCCTGAGGATGAGGCATAGTTCACGGTATTCATATCAAGCATTTTGCCTCCTGAGACCTTCTCTGCCTGGTATAGGCAAGTTTTTAGTTTTATGAGGGCAGAGAAAATTTCTAGGGACAGGCTTCCATGGGGAAGGAGAAAGCAGGGGGGCCTCAAACACAGAAACGACTTCACATTGTTAGCCAACAATTTGGTTCAAATTAGTCATTCAGACAAGTAAAATTAATAACATTTATATTTAAAATTATATTTCTCTCTATATTTTTTCTTTTTTTGAAAGAAGCTTTAACTGTGTAGCTCTGTGTGTCCTGGAACTCACAGAGATCCATCTACCTCTGCCTCCTGAGTGCTGGGATCAAAGGCGTGCGCCACCATCCCCCCCTCACCCCCATCCCCTACCACCCCCGGTTTAAGTTTTTTTTAAAAATCGGGTTGAGTGTGGTGATGCACACCTTTAATTGCAGCACTCAGGAGGCAAAGTCTTGTAAATCTGAGTTCCAGCCAGGACTATGTAGGGAAACACTGTCTCAGAACGAAATGTGTCTCTGTGTGTGTCCGTGTTTCTGTGTGTGCATGCACACACTCACATTCCCATGGAGGCTAGAAGAGGACATCTTCTCCTCTGAAACTGGAGTTAGTTATAGGAGGTTGTGAACCATCTGATGGGGGAGTAGAAAATGAATCCGTGTCCTCAGGAAGAGCAGCAAGTGGCCTTAACTGCTGGAGGTCTCTCTGATCTAAGAGCTGGAAGTTACTTTAGGCTGGTCTTGTTCTGATATGCCTGTGTGGTAGCTAGAGAACAGACGTCTGCAGGATGGATCCCACCCTCATAACCAGCAACTTGTGAAAGTAGGAGCTGAAAGCAGGATTCTGGTGTGGAGATGAGGCTTTTGAAACTGCTCAAAGCTCCTAACACCAGACCTGGAGACAGCTCAGTGGGTAAAAGCATTTGCCTGGCAGGGTTTGATCCTGGGACCCATATGAAAACAAAAAGCGCCGGGCGGTGGTGGCCCATGCCTGTAATCCCAGCACTCAGGAGGCAGAGGCAGGCAGATCTCTGTGAGTTCGAGGCCAGCCTGGTCTACAGAGCTAGTCCAAGACAGGCTCCAAAGCTACAGAGAAACCCTGTCTTGAAAAAACCAAAAAAAGAAAAAAAGAAAACAAAAAGCTAATGCATTGGCTTTTTAATCTCAGCACTTGTAGGTAAGATGGGAGGCAGAGATAGGAGACTCAGTGGGAAGTTTAATGACAGGAAGCAAAGAGAGACCCTGCCTCAAAGCAAGCAGGAAGGAGAAAACCATTTCCTCTCTCTCTCTCTCTTAAAAGATATATAGATAAATGAGAAATATCCTAATTTTTTCATCTAGCGATCGGCTTCTTGTGAAAGGACAAATATTCTTGTCCTTTCTCTTAAGAGTTAATCCTAGGGCTGGAGAGATGGCTCAGAGGTTTAGAGCACTGCTTATTCTTCCAAAGGTCCTGAGTTCAATTCCCAGCAACCACATGGTGGCTCACAACCATCTGTAATGAGATCTGGCGCCCTCTTCTGGCCTGTAGGGATATGTGCAGACAGAACACTGTATACATAAAAAATAAATAAATCTTAAAAAAAAAAAAAAAAAAAAAGAGTTAATCCTAGTGGGCCTGTCAATCACCTGGTCAGGAAACAGCCCCTATCCAAGGACTTTATGAAACAGAACAAAGCCTCCCTAAAAATGTGCATCAGCACAGTGGTCTCTCTGGCATCGTCCATTCTCCCCTCTTTAGGGTGTTCAAGTCCCTTCTTTCCTGGAGAATGTCTCGACTTACTCTGCTATGAACCCTGTCCTCTGTAGGCGACAGTATCTCACTGGAATTCTTTTTCACGGCAATTACATGGATCAGGGACCCAATGGAGGCTCCAGGAAGATCCAAGTTCGACTCAAATTTGACATTTAGTGGCAGAACGTGAATTTGGTGCTTTTCATGCTATCTGACGAAGTACAGAACTTCTTGAAGGCAAGGGTGAGTGTCGCAAGCTGAAAGGTCTGAGGGAGATGAGCCTGCTGGCCACGGACAATGCACTAGTACGTGTTGCACTAGCAATGAGCGTGTTTCTCTTGCATTTTCATCATTTTGTTCAAGCAATGTTGTGTGTCAGAGCTGGAGACACAGTTCAGGGATTGCGTGCCTGAAGTTCTGGATTCTAGCCCTGGTGTTTCGTAAATTGGTGTGGTGGCAAATGTCTGCAATCCCAGTACTCAAGAGGCAGAGGCAGCAGGATCCGGAGTTGAGGTTCAGTGGGCAAAGTGCTAGCTGCTCAAATGTCATTACCTGAATTCAGATCTCTAGGACCCACGGAAAAGCCAGACACAATAGTGCACATCTGTAACCCCAGGGACAGGGGCTGTGAAATCCCCAGAAGCTAACCTGGAGTATACATAGAGTGGAAAACGACAAGAGAGACCCTGTGTCCGATAAGGTAGAAGATGAGATGGACACTCAAGATTGTCCTCACGCACACACCCACACATATGCCTAAACACACATTAAAAACTAACAGACAGAAACAAACAAGCCTGGCTATGGTGGTGCATGCCTTTAATCCCAGCACTCAGGAGGCAGAGGCAGGCAGATCTGGGAATGAGGCCAGCCTGGTCTACAGGACAAGTTCCAGGACAGGCAGAGCTACACAGAGAAACCCTGTCTCAAAAGCCAGACCAAACTAAACCAAAAAAACAAAAATAAAGCAAACAAAAAAGACTTTCGAGGTCAGCATTAGCCACATACCATGTCAGGTTTGAGGCCAGTCTGGGATATACAAGACCTTTCAAATTTAAAGAAAAGACAGACATTCCTTGTTCCTAACTTGCAAAATAGTATTATCTAACTTTCCCAGATGACATAGTGTTCAGAAGAGTGAGTACCATTTAGGATAAGGGACACGTTCTGGAAGGAGAGAACGCGACACAATAATATGTACTACAAAGTGAGGTTTCTGCTATTACAATGAGTTGATTCTCTCTCAGTGGGAACTTGGTTTGCTATGACTTTTCCAAATGTAATACTTTTCAGCACTGGTCTTTTTATTTTTAATTATGTATGTGAATGCGGATGTGGTCTTTGCCCATGGGAACAATGCCTGTGGAGGCCAGAAGAGGGCGTTGGATTGCTCTGAAGCTGGAATTAAAGGCAGCTGTGAGCTGTCCAATGCGGGTGCCACAGAGCTCAGGTCCTCTGTAAGGGCAGCAAGTGCTCTTAACACAAATATCTGTAATTCCAGTTCCAGGGGATTCAACCCCCTCACCTAGCCTCCAAAGGCACCGGGCATACGTGTGCTACACAAACATATATGCAGGTGAAACACCCGTACATATAAAACAAAAGCGAGGGCTAGAGAGATGGCTCAGCGGTTAAGAGCAGTGGCTGCTCTTCAAGAGGACCCAGGTTCAATTCCCAGTACTCACCCACACAGCAGTTCACACCTGTCTGTAACGCCTGTTCCAGGGAATATGAGTCCCTCACATAGACATTGCAGGCAGAATACCAATGTACATAAAATAAAAATAAAACAAATTTTTTTTAAAAAAGCGAATAAATATTAAAACAAACCAAACAGAAAACTTGTTGGATAACCAAGAAGGACTGCTTCTGGGCTCGCCCCCAGCGGCTCCTCCTGGTCTTTTGCCCCCTTCCTCTGGAGAGGTGTAAAAGCCCAGGTCTTGACCTGACTCCTCTGCCCTCCACTTATGAGTGCTGAGATCATGGACGCCTAGCACCACATTCAATTTGCTTTGTCTTTGCAACAGGCCCTTTCTTTGTAGCCCAGGCAACCTCATCCTGAACGCTGGGGTCACGGGTGTGTGCCGTCACAGCTGGCCTAATAACTTACTCTTAAAGGACAGAAAAAAACAAAACAAAACAAAAAACAACCAGTATCAGCCTCAACAAATTTGCTAGTGTTGCCTCATGCCTACAAATCCAGCGTGAAGGAGACTGAGGTAGGAGGACTGGGAGGGTTTCAGGCTAGCCTGGGCTATCCAGTAAGTTCCAGGCCAGCAGGACTAGCATCTTGTCTTATAAAACAAAAACAAGCTGGGTGTGGTAGGTCAAGGCTAGCATCCCAACTCTTGACAGAAGTCAGGAGTTCAAAGCTAGCCTTTCGTAATGAGTTTGAAGTATTCGGGCTACACATGACCCTGCCTCAGAAAACAAAGCAAAACCCCCAAATCCAAAACTAGACCCAGAGCTCCTGGTCTGCCTCTGTTTCGTGTGACTTTTTTTTTTTTTTTTTGAACCCAGGGCCTTGTGCTTGCTAGGCAAGTGCTCTACCACTGAGCTAAATCACCACTGCCTCTGTTTTGTAGCTCAGGAGACAGAGACAAATAGCAGACTGTGACTTGCTCCAGGCTAGGAAGGTGGCACCGTGGGTAAGAGTACTTGCTGTGTAAGCCTGAGGACCTGAGTTCAAATCCCCAGAACCTACATAAAAATCCAGGCATGGCCCAGGTGATGGTGGCACATGCCTTTAATCCCAGCACTCGGGATGCAGAGGCAGGTGGATCTCTGTGAGTTCAAGGCCAGCCTGGTCTACAGAGTGAGAGCCAGGACAGGTGCAAAGCTGCACAGAGAAACCCTGTCTCCAAAACCAAAACCAAAACAAACAAACAAAAAACAAAACAAAAAAAAAAATCCAGGCATGGCCAATAACCCTTTTGCTGTGGCAGATGGAAATATGAGTATTAATGGAGCTTGCTAGTAGCCAGCCTGGCTTCCAGTTCAGGAGGCAACCCTAACCCTATCTTTGTTGTTGTTGTTCTTTTGATTTTGATTTTTTTGAGACGTGTCTCTCTTTGTAGCCCTGGCTGTCCTGGAACTCACTCTGTAGACGAGGCTGGCTTCAAACTCACCGAGATGGGCCTGCCTCTCTAAGGCCTGGCCAGAAATAATTTTTCAAAGTGACTCACTCCAGACCTCATAAGGCCTCCAGTGGAAGCCAAGCTTCTTAACATTTTGTCTCAGGCTCCATGTTCCTTAAGATTTCTAATGAGAGAGCCAGCAACTGACATGATACTCCGCCCCCCCCCCCCCACTCGGCCTCTGCACAGGCCGTTTGCACTCTAGGGAAGAGCTAGCCAGTCAGGAGGGCCTCCTGGCCAGTCACCAGCCTCAGAAGCAGCAGCCTAGATGAGCACTTCTACAGGAGAAGGCTCCCAAGGGCAACAGTGGCCCTTATCTGAGAAGAGACAGAGGGAAAGGCAGCTGGTATGGAACCGAGGAGATGAAGGTTCCCCAGAAGTGGAGACTCCCCTTGGGCAGTGTCCTTTAAGAGTTTCGGGCTAGCTGGGTGTGGTCATGCACATCTGGAATCCCATCTACTTTGGATGCCAAAGCAGGAAGATCCCACGTTCACAGTCATCCTGGACAACAATCTCAAAATAGAATTAGACAAAAAAAGAAAAGCATGTGTGGCTTGATTACAGAGCACAAGTCGAGCATCTGTGAGGCCCTGGGCTCTACCTACCCCTTGTCGTGCAGGCCTGTTGTGCTTACACTGGTGTCAAAGCACCAGACCCAAGCTTGGCATCCAGCCCACATTCAGGAAGCACAAACACAGAGCCCTGAACGAGAAAGGTCGTTTTGTTTTTCTCTAGTGCTTGTGGCTGAGCACATTGATGCCTTTCCTTCCTGCTGGTGACTTGTGTGGTAGAGGCGAAAGCAGGACCCTTTTTGCATTTCTTTTATCAAATTGACTTAATCTCTCTGACTCAGCCAGTGACATCTGTTTGGAATTACAAGAAAACCTGACAGCAACTCCCCTGCAGCAGCAGCAGCCTGTCTTGCCTGGCGTAAGCACCTAGGACTGACTCCCTGCAAAGCACTTCTCCACTGCTCCATCTCTACCCAGTAGCTTTGGTGGGAGTCCTTCCTTGGGACCGATCGTCGGAAGCCTGGGGCCACTGCTGGACTGAGGGCTCTTGGACCTGGCTGAGGAGCTCACAGCCCATGCACCCATCCTCCCAGAGTGTGGCAGCTCGCTCCTGCAGTCCTTCTAGGAGGAGGGTTGCCTCCCAACAGTCTCTTCCAGTTTCACTTCCCTCTTGGGAACTGTTCCCTACCAGCTTCATAAGTAGACCCGGTTCATTAGAATTCCGTCAGTTTTGAGAAAAGCGACATTATTAGGAAACAGAAGGGCAGGCACAGGCAGGTGGTGCTGACTCCAGGAGAAACAGGTAGGGGACAGCCCAGGCACACTTCACCTGTGGAGGAGGGGAGAGGGCAGACTGATGGCAGAGGGGGACTTGGATGTATCCTGGCCTTCCCAAAGAGTACCCTCCCGACAGTCCCCTGCTCACCTCTGCAGAGGGCTGTTCCCTGTCTCCAAGACACAGGTCCAGCCTGTAGTGCTTCTGGGGTCTTTTGTGTGTGTGTGGCTGCTGCGCAGCTCTACAGGTTAACCTTATTGTCACCCGGCTCAGTTTGGGTGGGTCAGGAGGCTGGCCCTGGTGATCACGTTACATGGCTGCCTGACTGGCTCTGGCCAGGCACGTGATGAGAAAAAGTTTAGGTCTGCGTGGGCTGGAAACAGAATGCCTTTCTTTTGGAAGGACACATCTTCAATGACAGAGGACAGCTCAAGGGAACAGGGCATGAGCCCAAACTCTGCTCCCTGCGAACTTTCTTTTTCCCTTTGTCTTCTCCAATTTTAGAAAATGTTAAAGCATGAGAAGACAGGCTGAGGAAAAGATGTGGGGAGCAGACAGTTCCACACAGTCCAAAGGTTCCAGATCAGAGGACTGTCTGGTTCACTTTACCTTCCCCTTCCCTCCCTCCCCACTTCCTCTCCCTTTTAAAAATATTTAGAAATAGATAGTGCATGTATTTGTTTGTTTCTTTCTCTGTGTAGCCCTGGCTGTCCTGGATCTCGCTTTGTAGACCAGGCTGGCCTAGAACTCACAGAGATCTGCCTGCCTCTGCCTCCTAAGTGCTGGGATTAAAGGTGAGTGCCCACCCGCCTTTAATTTCTTTGGAAAATTTACCTATATACCTGTATGTCTATACTTGTCTGTATGTGCAGTACTTGACTGCAGGTACCCCATCCAGGAGGCCACAAGAGGGTGTCTGATCTCCCCAGAACTGAATTCACAGGCTGTTGTGAGCTGACCCATGTGGATGCTGGGAACTGAATTCGGGTCTTCTACAAGAGCAGCAAGTGCTTATAACCTCTGAGGGATTTCTCCAGCCTTCTGTATCCCTGGCTGGCCTCAAACTTAAAAAGAAGTCAAAACTAGCCTTGAACTCCTGATCCTCCTACCTCAGCTGGCTGAGGATGTTGGAATCACAGGCATGCACTAGAATGTCTGGCTACAAATTGCCTAAAAAGAGACAACTATTAGAACACACAGCTGCTACTTTATGACAGGGTCACTCTTGTTGTTATTGACAGAGTTTCTCTGTGGAACTCCCATTGCAGACCAGGCTGGCCTCGAACTCACAGAGATCTGCCTGCCTCTGCTGGGATTAAAGGATGTGCCACCACACCTGGCAGGGGTTACTCTTTAAAAGGCCGGGTCCCTCAGCCTGAAGGGATCAAGCCTCCCATTAGCTCTTTCTGGGAGAGACAGTCTGTGCTGTGTGACTTCACAGCTCTCAACTTATGATACCTGGTTCTTCCACACTCTGTGTCACATACTCCATGTTGAAGTAATGTCTGTTCTGAAACTTCTCATCAGTTCTCCAAAACTCATAAAAGTCCGGTATTTGCTGGTGTGGAATGTACTATGTAGATCAGTCTGGCCAAAAGCTCATAGAGATGCACCTGTCTCTGCCTCCAAGGTCTAGGATTTAAGGTGTGTGCTACAATGCCAGGTTATTTTATTTTATTTTTTTGGAGCTGAGGATCGAACCCAGGGCCTTGCGCTTGCTAGGCAAGCACTCTAACACTGAGCTAAATTCCCAACCCTGGTTATTTTATTTTTAAACTCATGTTTATGCCACAGGACTGCAGTGCCCTGGAGGCCAGAAGGGGGTATCAGATTCCTTGGAGTTGGAGTTACAAGCAGTTGTGAGCCCCTCCATGTGGGTGCTAGGAACCAAATTCTGGTCTTCTGGAAGAGCAGCAAGTGTTTTTAATCAGTGAGCCATCTCTCAGCCCCATTCCTCAATTTTCTAAGAGACAGGTCCTCACATAGCTGGGCTGGGCTTTGACTCATGTATCAATGATGACCTCGAGTTCCTGATTCTCCTAGCCTCCCCCAACAGTGGTGGGATTATAGGAACACGCCGGAGTTAGTTTCTGTGGAGCTGGGGTGGAACATGGCCTCATGTGTGCTAGGCCTGGACTCCGCAAACTTCTTCAGAAGCAGAGCACACTCCCCTGCCCTTCATTATACTTTAATAGTGCTTTTAAAAATATTTTTGGCTGCGTGTATATGTGCATGTCCGTGTGGGAATGTGCACGTGTGGGAATGTGCACGTGTGGGAATGTGCACGTGTGGGTGTAGGGCCTTCAAAGAGCTGGTTGTGAGCTGCCCGACTGGGGTGCTTGGAACTGAACTCCGCAAAAGCAGTAAAGTTGAGCCGTCTCTCCAGCCCTGTTTATTTATGCTTCTGAGACAGGGCCTCAGGGGACATGGAGCGGCCTGGAACTCCATCTGTAGAGGATGATGTTGACCCTGGTCCTCATGCCTCCTCCTTCCTCAGGGCTGGGGTTACACCTTGATTTCTTTTTTTTTTTTTTTAAAGATTTATTTATTATGTATACAGTGTTCTGTCTGCATGTATATCTGATCTCATTGCAGATGGTTGTGAGCCACCATGTGGTTGCTGGGAATTGAACTCAGGACCTCTGGAAGAGCAGCCAGTGCTCTTAACCTCTGAGCCATCTCTCCAGCCCTAGACTTTTTTTTTTTTTTTTTTTTCGTTTTTCGAGACAGGGTTTCTCTGTGTAGCTTTGCGCCTTTCCTGGAACTCACTTTGTAGACCAGGCTGGCCCCGAACTCACAGAGATCCACCTGGCTCTGCCTCCTGAGCGCTGGGATTAAAGGCGTGCGTCACCACCGCCCGGCAACACCTTGATTTCTTAACATTTGAATGTGGAGTTTTCCAAGGAGTACACTGAAGAGTTGCTGTGTTTGCTGGGTCTATATGTGACCCTAGCATTAAGGAGCGGGAGGAGGGCTGAGCACTGGAGAGCAGCCAGGGTTACCCAGTGAGACTGTCTCACAAAGCTGATGTGTCACATTCATTTGGCCAACGAAAGGGCAGGTCTTAGTCATATGTTTTCTCGGACCAGTTTGTTGCATTAAGTCAGAGCTTAATAAAACATTCAACACTTGCTTAAAAATGAACTCCATAGTTGGATACAACTTGTTCAAGGTTTTCTTCATCTCTGAGAGACACCAATACACTTTCCTCCATCATTTAGATGTTTACATAGTGAGCCTACTGTGTGCACTGATCAGATATGGCTCCATGATGGTCAGGGTCCTGGCACTGACAGTGTAGTTCAGTGGGTAAGGAACCTACTCATCAAGGCAGAGGCCCTGAATTCCAGCACCACCTAAACTTACTCTGGGTCCTCTCCTGATTTTATTATCCACCTCTCCAAGTGTTACTGCCATGGGCAAACTTCCACTGTTCACCTATAAAGACTCATAGGGACTTTGCGTTTTCTCTCATCTCTGCTTGTACAGCACCCACCCCTCTTCCAGGATGTTCTCCTGTTCTCACCCATTCTTAGGCCTCTGGTTCCTTCTATGGTTGTTAATTCTGACGCCTTTGGGGTCCCACTGCTACTAGAACATTATAGAATATCACAGTTCAAAGAAAGGTTCTCAGTGCTGCTCACTTGAAAGTAAATCAGGAGCTAGAGACACAGCTCAGGGCTAAAAGCTCAGGGCTAAAAGCTCAGGGCTAAAAGCCTGTTCTGCTCTTCCACAGGCCCCAGCACCCATGGCGAGCAGCTCACAACCCTCTGTAACTTTTGCTCCAAGGGATTCAATATCTCTGCAGGAACCTGCATCCATAGGGACACACACACACACACACACACACACACACACACACACACACAATTTTAAAATCTTTTTAAAATTTAAGGTTTTTTTGTATTGTTTTGTTTTTAAGATTTGGCTACAATATCAGAGACTGGGTTTGCTGTGTGCTCAGAGGGCAAGGAAAATTTCAGAGGTGACAAGAGGCAAGTTTTCCTCACACTGCCTCTTTCCACTGGCCTTTATTTCCATCTGCCCAGCTCTGTGTAGGCCAAGGCCAACTTTCTTCTCTGTGCTGTATTCACTTAGCAGTGGGAATGTTTTCACAATGGCTGAAATTCTCAGTCAGTCACCTGCAAATCCTATCTCAGCTATCACCTTAGGGAAAAAACTAGCTACCCTTTTAGACCAAATTTAGTAGAATCCAAATTATTTGTCTTTACATCTGTAGAGATCAAAGTCCTGTCTAAAATACAAACCAGGCCAGGTGTGGTGGTACACATCTGTAATCCCAGCATGGAGACAGGAGGATCAGGAGTTCTCATTTGAAGCTAGCCTGTGCTATAAGAGACCATCTCACAACCCTGCCCCTCACCCCCGAATCTAAAGCAGCTCATTCTGCTGGGTGGAAACTCCAGGATTTCCCACTGCACTGGAATCCAGTCCCCCAGCTCTGCCTCTTCTTGCTCTGTACCTCTACAGCCTCCTGGTTCACCTCTGAGGCTATCTGGCCTTTTAGTACCTTTCACAAAAAACTCATCTGTAGCCTCTGCTTAAAATGTGCTTGCCCAGCTTCTCCTTTCTTGTCTTTCTGTTTAAATGTCACCTCTTCAGGGAGGCCTTCCTACCTGCCTGTGGAACTTCCTGCTTACGTCCCACCCCCGCCCAGTATGTATGTTCTTCTGGCCTATCTCATTGGGCTCTTTCATGATAGCATTACAGTTTCTCAGAATATATATATGACGAAGTCTTACATAGCACAGGCTGGCCTAGAAATCAATATGCAGCCAAAGGTGGCCTTGATCCTCCTGCCTCAACCTTTAGGGTACAGGTGCACCACCACATTAGCTGACATTTATTTTTCCCCTTTCTCTCTCTCTCTTTCTGAGACAGGGTCTCACTTATTATGTAGCTCTGGCTGGCCTAGGACTTGCAATGTTCACCAGGCTGGCTGTAAACTCAAAGAGATCCTCCTGCCTCTGCCTCCCAAGCGTTGAGATTAAAGGTGTGTGCCATACACCGCCATTTCTTCCTTGAATGCTTGTTTACTTGTTCACCAGTCTGTGTTCATTCACCAGTGCCAACATGGCTCACAGCAAAGGTTCCATAAGCAAAGGCTCCTGGATGAGCCCTTCATCCTGGATGCGGAGTCAGAAGCCTCTGGGAGGCAAGTCCCTCAATCTGGCTATCCACTCCCTCCTGTCTATGAAATCAGACAATGCATAGTTGGAACACTTCTGAAATTAATTTGATTATTTTGAGGTAGAGTCTTACTATGTAGCCCAGGCTGGCCATTAACATGTGGCAATTCTTTTGCTTCTGGCTCCTGAGTGCTAAAATCACAGGCGTGCATTACCATATCTAGGCCAGGTTTTTGAAATTTAAAGGTCTCTTCAACTTTAAAGATCTAGTATAAGGAGATCTGAAACTTTAGTAGGTTCTAAGGGAAAGGGGAAATCTCATACAGACAAAACAGATGTAATACAGGTTTCCAAGAGTGAACTGGAGGCTGTGGCTGTGGCTGTGGCTGAGGGACAAAGTGTTTGCTGGTAAGGCCCTGGGTTCCACCTATCACTGCACAGAAACCGGAGCCATTCCACATCGGCTCTTCTTTTTGTTTCCTTTGTTGTTGTTGTTGGCTGCAATTAAAATGCTCACATACTTAGAACGCAGCATGACACACATCTAAAGGCACAAAGGGAGTTTAATTAAAATAGCCATTTGGGAATATGGGAGGTAAAAATTTCTCTCATCTTTGAGGGCACTGAGGACTGGGCCCGGGTGAGAGGTCTGTGATGAAGCAGGCTTGCTCAAGTGTGGCCTGGTTGGCCCTTATCTAGGGGAGAGGTCTTTACGATGAAGCAGGTTTGATGAGGTATGGTCCGGTTGGTCTCTGTCTAGGGCAGACACTCCTTCAATTATAAACACTCCTGTGTGCAGTTATATAGGAATCTGACCCAAATTAAAACAAAGGAGACAGATGTTAAGTGAAGGCAGGATGCCAGAATTTTAAACTGCTTTTAATTTTTCCAATAACATTTATTTGTGTGTGTACACATCATGGATCACGTGTGAAGGTCAGAATATGGGTCCTGGGGATTTGACTCATGTCTCCAGGCCTGGCAGGGTTTCTCCATCAAGCTATCTCACTGACCTTTAACCTGTTTTTATATTTAATTAAAACAATTGCAGTTATGAGCTACCATGTGGGTGCTGGGAATTGAACCCAGGTCCTTTGGAAGAGCAGCCAGTGCTCTGAATGACTGAGCCATCTCTTTAGCCCCTATTTATTTATTTATTTTTGAGACAATATCTTCTGTATAGCCCTGGCTGGCCTGGAACTCACTAGGTAGGCCAGACTGGCCTAGAACTTTTGGCAACCTTTTGGCCTCTGCTTTCCATGTTCTGGGATTATAGGCATAAAGTATCACTTCTTTTGTTTGTTTGTTTGTTTGTTTTTGAGACAGGGTTTCTCTGCATAGTTCTGGCTGTCCTGGAACTCACTCTGTAGACCAGGCTGGCCTAGAGATCCACCTGCCTTTGCCTCCCAAGTGCTGGGTTAAAAGTGGCAAACTACTGCTTCCACAACCCACTTTTTAGCTACTTTGTGGCCAAAACCAGTTTCTAAGTACTGGCTCTAAGGGAGAGCAAATGAATATAAAGTGACAGACCTTGAGTGAGGACTCAAGGGGGCAGAAAGCAATCTGTAGGCTTACAGCATGTCAGGTATTGTAAATGTGGGCACACAAACAGACTTAGTACTAACCTGGAGGTATTTGTCCTTATTCAAAATACTTCTAACTCAAAAGTACTTTAGATCTTATTTTCTTACACATAGTGTACTCTTTTTTTTTTGTTTGTTTTTTTTTAAGAAGTGCATACCTTTGTTTAGAACTGGGGTAAGAGGAAGCCAGGCTGGCTATGGAGAGCTATCATCTGCTCTTAAGAAAATCATGCTAGAAACACTGTTTCTCTGTATTTTCAAAACTATGCTTTTCCAGTTGAAGAAATGTGTTTAAACCTCACTTTCTCTGGTTTGCAGTTTGACAGCCATTGTTTAGAGTGCAGACACTCTACTCCAACGCTTCCTGAAATACAACTGGTGTTCTGTGAGAAGCTCTAGGTGAAGGGTGTGGGGGGAACCGGATGTTTCCTGTTCAGCTCTTTCAGTACACACCAGGCCTATTGGTGGCAAGAAAAAAACAAAATTCCAAGAATGTCAAAGGCCTCTTCTCACATGACTAACACATGCTAGGTCCACCCTTTCCTGAACCTAATTACAAGTAGGTGAGCAGAGCGCAGATACACACTGAACACGAACTGACTGAGGGAAAACAGTGTCTAGCTAGCCTAGACAACCCAGCACCTCCAAAGAGGCCGGCCGTGCAACAAATGTCATCAACATTGTTGCAAAGAGAATCCACGGCGGATACAGTTACTAAGTGCTCTCACCTCTTTGAGGTGCCACGGTGGTTGCTCTATCAAGGGTTTTATCCTCATCACAACTTTGAGATCCGTGTCACTATTTTACAGATCTGGAAAGATGAAGCAAAGGCTGGGGTTCAGACACTGCCCTTGACATTTCTACCCCAAAGGCTGGCTGTGGGGTTTCACTTCTCTGGAGAATAGCTTTCAGCAATCTCTTATTTAGCCAGGAAGTCACTTTGGAATCTTTTCAGGAGTTTAAAATGAAAAGGGCAGAGTGACTAGGAAATGGGATGTCAGAAGGGGGACACCTGCTGTACGCTTACCTACAGCCCCTTGAAGAGGGATAGAGGCTGGAGCCGTACTAGGCTCCCCACTTCCTCCCGGGGGAAGGGGCGGGGCTCCTGCGAGGCCTTAGTCTTCTTGCCTCTCTGGAGAGCACGAGGCGACGGTGCATCCCAGCTTGGCCTCGCGGCCAACAGAGCCCTGTCCCCAGCAGGGCAGCGGGGGGAAGGCTCTGGTCGTCTTTCCGACTCGTGGCTGCCCGGCGCTCTGCACTCGCTTGCAGCGCTAGGAGCCGACTGCACAGCCCGTAATGCTGCACTGCATAGGCCGTCCGGTTGCCATGGCAATGCTCCGGCCAAGTCCTGGGAGGCCGTGCTCAGCTGACCTCATTCATGACTTGGTTTGATGGCGCTCCCCAACCCCCAGCTAATGATCACCCAGAAGGGGTTCCGTGGGTGGATGTTCTGTGAACGAGAAATCACACCCCATGTGCCCTGCGCCATCACCACCAACCAATAGTCGTAATGCGCCCTGACATTAGGGAGGGCGTCTTGATTGGAGACCTGGTCGGAGGGGCCACGCCCTCGGGGCCAGCTTTACAGTCCGTCTTTCCCCGCGGCGCGACTCAGGATACCCCAGAACCCAGCTGGGGTCGTAAGGGATTAGGCATAGAGCGGTCTGTGCGGTCTCGAGCCGTCTGAGGTTGCACGTCTGTCACACCTCAGTCTGCGCACGCGTCCTCCAATACCGCCCAGCCCCCTCCTTCTGCGCCTGCGCAGAGGGGCGGGACGCAGTCGTCCCCCCCCCCCCCCACGCTGAGCGCGCACTTGGGGCGGAGCGGGGACGGGCGGGCGCGTGCCCGCCTAGAGTGACGCGGGAGAGTAGGCGAGTCGGGAGGGCCGAAGGGTAGAGCGGCGCAGCCCGCTGGTTTGGTGCGCATCGTCGGCCTCTCTGGGCACCGGGGCTCGCGTCTCACTGGCTCGCTGGGTTCCTGGAGCGGATCCGGGGCAAGAGGGAAGAGAGCTCCGGGTCAAGGGCCGCTGCTGCCCGGACTCGGCTGCCAGCCCGCGCTCGGCGGGGCCGCCAGCCAGGGTAAGCGGGCTGGGTTGTTTAGGGTAGGAGCGTGGAGCGGAAGTGCCTCCGTGGCGACCCATCCTACACACGGGAACACTGAGGCGCAGAGGCCACGGTGCTCCGGGTCCCCGGAGTCCGGCTTGGAGGCCTTAATCAGTGGTGAGGGAGGCCGGAGGCCGCCCTGCTCGGATCTTGGGGTGCTGCAGCTTTGCGTGGTAGGGCCACCCTGGGAGAGCCAGCAAGCTGGTTGGGGCGCCGGCAGAGTCCAGGGCTGTGACCTGGAACGCTCCGGAGGGGACCTATTGCCATTTCTTCTAACGGGCCGCTGCTTCCTCCTGCGCCAGTCTTGCACGGCAAAGTCTTTGTTTAGTCTTCTGAAACAGGGAAGTGAAGCTTATTGTTTCCCAGACGCTCTGGCGAAAACAGAACCAGACCAGCAGGAGACACTCAGCTGAACGGTCTGCACTGTTGGCAGGAAGAGCATTTTTCTGGCTTTCGCACTACTTGCTTTTCATAGCTCACCTGGATGCACAGGGACCCCTGCTCCAAAGTTTGGATAATCAGGAGCGATCTTTGCTCTGCAGCCTGCACAGGGCAGAGGGTGTGTGCATGTGTCTGTACGTCTGTCTTTCTGTGAACACCTTTCCCTTTTGCAGTTTCAAATGTAGCTGGTGTGGGGATCAAGTTTTAGGTAAATGTTGCATGGTGTGATCAAAATTTTGATTTAAGGGGTTGGAGAGATCGCTCATCTGTTAAAAGTGTATTCTACTTATGCAGAGGACAGGCTCGGTACCCAGCACCCACATCAAGTGGGTCACAGCCACCTATAACTCTAGCTTCAGGGGATCCAGTACTCTCTTCTGGGCCCTGCCAGAGCTGCACTCACATGCACATAACCCCTTCCACATACCCATAAGTAAAAGGAAAAAATAAAATTTTAAAGAAGAATGTAGACTGGGCTGAAGCGATGGCTCAGTGGTTAAGAGCACTGGGTGCTCCTCTGAAGAATCCGGGTTCGATTCCCAGCACCCACATGGCAGCTCACAGCTATCTGTAACTCCAGTAGGGGATTCATCGCACCAGGCATGCATATGGTGCACATATCTGTGCATGCAGGCCAAATACACGTAAAATAAATCTTGTAAAATTAAAAAAAAAAATTCAGACTCAATCTCCAAACCTCCCTAAAGAATTTTGAAGGATACTTTTTTTAGAGATTAATTTTTATTAATTTTATTTAAGTATGTCTCTTTGTGCATATATGTCACATGTGTGTTTGTGTCAAAAGTAGGCAGAAAAGGTGTCAACATTCTCTGGAGCTGGAGGTACAGACAGTTGTGAGCCAGCCCACATGAGTGCTGGAAACCAAACTCTGGTTTTCTGGGAGAGCAGCAGGTGTTCTTAACTGCTAAGCCATCTCTCCAGCTCCATTCTTCTCCTTTAAGCTATTATATTGTTATTATATCTTTTCTGTAAGCTAGATAATATATTATTGTATGTTTTTATTGTGTGTACACATGTGTCAAGTTGGCCATGTGGAAGTCATTATAATTTGGGGGTCAATTTCTTCTATCAATTGAGTCTGGGGCCCAAACTTAAGTTAGGCGTGGCAGCAAGTGCCTTTACCACCAAACTGGTCTGTTTTGTTTGTGTTCTTTTCTTTTAAAAACAGAGTCTCAGCTGGTTGGTTGCGGTGGCGCACGCCTTTGATCCCAGCACTTGGAGGCAGAGGCAGGTGGATCTCTGAGGTGAAGGTCAGTTTGGTCTACAGAGTGAGTTCTAGCACAGCCAGAGCTACCTAGAGAGACTTGTCTCAAAAAACAAAAAAACAAAACAGTGAAATGAAATAAAATAAAATAAAAGCAAGGTTTCCCTCTGTAAACCCTGGCTGGCCTCAAATTCCTGGTGACCCTCCCTCAGCCTTCTGAGTGCAGATTGCCATCTTATGTCAGTTTTTCTTTGAGTTATGAACTTCATTATTGTTCTTTTGGTTGTAACTTCAGTAATGAGGTTACTTTAGGAGCTGTGTTATACTTGTAACTGTACTTGAAAGCATAGGCTTATTCTGCTCTGAGATATGGGGGAAATGCTGAATAGAGAAGTCCGTGCTGCTGCTTGGAGCTTGGGCTCCCCAGCTGGAAAATGGAGGCCCTTGGCTTGTATTGGGTTGCTGTTTTCTCTCTCCCCTGCAGCCATTAGGCTCAGGAAGTTCACTTGCTCAGCTAAATGTCTGTCTAGATTCCACGAGGATCTGCCTGGTCCCAAGCCAAGGCTGGTTTGGAACTACCTATGCCTTAGCACACAGGTTGGCCTCTGGAGGCACGGGCCACCACTCTCCTCTTGGTTTTTCAGTTGGAAAGCACTGCCTTTCGGGGCTGGAGTCTGCTGTTCATATTGCTGCAGATTTGCTAGGGAAAGGTTTGCTGCAGGAATGTCTTGTGGGTCTTTGCTGGTTGGTGTCTCTGCTCCTGTGTGCCAGTCCGTCCTCCTTTACCAGATAATGTAGCAAGCAGTAGCTTTGAAAGTGGTTGACATCCTGAAACAAATTCCCTCTTAAACAACTTTGTGCGGTTTGTTTGTTTGTTTCTTTGTGCCTGTGTCCCTTCTGCTTGAATGGGAACATCTCTGAAAAGTTCAGGAGTGACACCCTCTTACTTACCTTCTGAAGTTCGTGCTTGTGTCCAGGAAACACGGTCTTGGCACCTGTTTCACAGGCATGGAAAATGACTTCAGGAGTCAAATGAAGTGGCTCATGCCTGTACTGCAGCACTTGGGGGGCAGAGACAGGAGGATTGTTACAGGTTTAGAGGCCAGTCTGGGGAACTCTGAGCAAACATTTTCTCAGTTGTCAGGAAGTTGAATTTGCTGCACATTCATTGTGAATGTACATCCCCTCCTCTATTAGTTCACTTGCAAGCCTTCATTAATAGAACAAAAACAGGAGAAGAAATGGACTGTGCCTTTAAGAAGTAGCTGCCAACATGTGTGTGTATGCTGGGAGCTACCACACAGTCACTTAAGTTTTCAGTTTCAAGGAAGCACCTGTGAAGTGTACACTGCCTGGAATGAAAGGTCTCAGAAGGAGAAGTAGACAGCATCAAGACGGATCTTCAGCCAGGTGCTCAAGTGGTGCTCGCCTTTAATCCCAGCACTCAGGAGGCAAAGACAGGCCTCCTGAGTTCCAGTTCAGCCTCGTCTACAGAGGGCGATCCAGGATAGCCAAGGCCGTTACACAGAGAAACCTTGTCTAAAAACAAAAAACTGAACCCTAACAAAAACAATGATCCTTGCTCTCTTCTGGAGTCTCTGGCACCTATCAGTTCTGAGGTAGAAAACAAGGATTTCCCTTGTTCTGGTCTTTAGAAACTCCTCAAATTCATTTACTGTTTATTTTTATTTTTTATTTTTTTGCTCTCAAATTCATTTACTGGCTTTTTTTTTTTCCCATATGTACTGGAGCCCACCATTACATATTGTGTTGAGACTCTACAATGGGTTTGCATTGAAAGGAAGCTTTTATGGGCTAAAGAGTTGGCTTAGTGGTGAAGGGCACTTCTTATGAAAGTGAAAGACCTGGGTTTGATTCCCAACAATCACATGGAGGCTCACCACCTCCATATGGTGCACAGATGCAGACAAATAAAATAATAAAAATAAATATTAAAAATTATTTTTTAAAAAGGAAGCTTTTATGCCATTTTGTACACCTTCACCCCAAGGTTTCCCTATATTGCTATACTGGCCTCTAACTTGTGTTTAACTTTCCAAGTTAATGCCAAAGCATCTTCTTATGGGATGTGTGTGCATGTGTGTGTTTTGATGTCAATGATCAATCTTGGGGTTGTTTTGCTAAACATGAGTTCTGTGTTGATTTTCTGTAGTGACAGTGTTTTTCTGAGCTCAGATTATGTTGAATTTGACCCATCTGAATACTTTTTCCCATGGTATAGATCATTGGTCAGCTCCTGCTTGAATTATCGTCGTCATCATCATCATCATCATCATCATCATTGTTATTACTATTATTTTGGTTTTTCGAGACAGGGTTTTTCTGTGTAGTTCTGGCTGTCTTGTATTTTGTAAGATTTAGTATGTATATAATGTTCTGCCTGCATGTATGCCTGCAGGCCAGAAGAGGGCACCAGATCTCATTACAGATGGTTGTGCTCTGCCATGTGGTTGCTGGGAATTGAACTCAAGACATCTGAAAGAGCAGTCGGTGCTCTTAACCAACTGAGTCATCTCTCCAGTCCTTGAATTATTTTTACTTGCTCCCAAGTTAATGCCATTCTTTTTTTGTTTTTTAATTACTTTATGTGCATGAATGCCTGTAGAATGTCTGTTTACCATTTGTCTATCTGGTGCCTGTGGAGGCCAGAAGAGGGCATCAGACCACCCGGAACTGTAATTATGGATGGAAGTGAACTACCATGTGGGTACTAGGAACTGAACCTGGGTCCTTTGCCAGAGCAGTAACTAGTGCTTAACTGCTGAGCCATTTCTCTAGTCCTACCACCTAGTTCTTATTGTGGAGTTAGTGCTTAGCTTCTTCTGCATTATGTCTTAAAAGTAGACCTCACAGGGCTGCAGAGATGGCTTGGCAGCCAAGAGCATTTGCTGCTCTTGCAGAAAATCCAGGTTTGGTTCCCAATATGTCACCAACCCAACACAGTGGTTCACAACCATCTCTAAATACAGCCCCAAGGGATTTGATGCCCTCTTCTGGCCTTTGTGCACTGCATGAGCATGGTATAAAGACATGCATGTACACACAAAACAAATCTAAAAAACGTAGACACTAGTAGCTGCCCTCCTTTTTTCCTGAGACAGTGTTTCTGTGTAGCCCTGGCTGTCCTAGAACTCACTGTGTAGACCAGGCTGGCCTCAAACTCACAGAGAACCACCTGCCTCTGCCTCCTGAGTGTTGGGATTAAAGTTTTGTGCCACCATACCCCCAATAACTTCCCTTTTTTAATGTCATTGTTAAGGGTTTATGTTAGGCTGGTGGTGGGTGGTGCATGCCTTTAATCCCAGCACCTGGGAGCCAGGTGGATCTCTGTGAGTTCGAGGCCAGCCTGGTGTACAGCCTGGTCCAGGACAGGCATCAAAACTACACAAGAGAAACCCTGTCTCGAAAAACCAAAAAAAGGCCGGGTGGTGGTGCACATGCCTTTAATCCCAGTACTCGGGAGTCAGAGCCAGGCGGATCTCTGTGAGTTCCAGGCCAGTCTGGGCTACAGAGTGAGCTCCAGGAAAGGCACAAAGCTACACAGAGAAAGCCTGTCTCGAACCCCACCCCCCCCAAAAAAAAGTTCAGGTTAGCAAGTAGGGCTTTTCTTTGTATTGAAAGAGAACAAACTTGACAAAGGCAATTGTAAACACTCCATAGGTAGTGGAGGCTGAATGTACTGATTGTGTTAATGAAGTTATGGTAAAACTCAGGGTTTTTTTTGGGGGGGGGGTGTTGTTTCGAGACAGGGTTTCTTCGTGTAACAATAGCCTTGGCTATGCTGGAATTCTTCCGGAGACCAGGCTGGCCTTGAACTCTGCCTCTGCCTCCCAAATGCTGGGATTTTTAAAGGCGAGGGCTACCATTGCTTGTTATTTGTTTTGAGACAGGGTCTTGCTATATAGCCCTGGCTGACCTTGAATGAATGCAATTGGTAGTCCAGGCTGGTCTTAAACTCTCCATCCTTCTGCCTTGGCCTCCTGAACATTGGGATCGTATATATGGGTCACTGTATCTGGCTAAAATACAATTTTGATGTTTGTTTTGTTGGCATCATACACCATAGTATAAACTTATGTGATTTCAAAATCTTTCAATCTAGATTGGACCCAGTGTGGACAATCAAACCAAACAGAAGGAGGCGTGTTCGCTAACATAGTTACCTCACGGTGGCTCCTCAGGCGCCTTCAGGATGCCTGCGGCACTTGTGGAAAACAGTCAGGTCATCTGTGAGGTGTGGGCCAGCAACCTTGAAGAAGAGATGAGGAAGATCCGGGAGATTGTCCTCAGCTATAGCTACATCGCCATGGTGAGTAGGTCCTTACCACCAAAGGTTAGACTGACAAAAATCTGCATTTCTTCTGTGAATCAAGGGAGCCAGTATCTCTGAGGAGGGCACAGCCTCTATTACAAGTTTTTGTAATGTGCCTCTGTTTGAAAATCTCTTATGTTTTTATTTTTGTTTATTTTAGGATCTGGATAGGTAGCTCTGGCTAGCCCAGCACTCACTAGGTAGCCAAGGCAGGCCTGGAACCGAACTTATGTTGATCTTCCTGCTTCTGCCTTCTTAGCTGAGATTGTCAGTATGCACCATTGTGCCCATTGCATGTGTGGTGCTGGACAAGTGCTCTAGCATCTGACCTGCCTCAGCCCCATAGGTGTATCTCTTCACACGTGTGCATTTGACCATGTGGTCGTTCGTTCGTTCGTTCTTTTTTTGTTTTTTTGAGACAGGGTTTCTCTGTGTATTTTTGGTGCCTGTCCTGGATCTCACCCTGTAGACCAGGCTGGCCTCGAACTCACAGAGATCTGCCTGGCTCTTCCACCTGAGTGCAGGGATTAAAGACATGCATCATCACTGCCCGGCTGGTATTTATTTCTTAAATTTGGAGATACGGTTTCATGTAACACAGGCTCCTCTTGAACTTGCTGTGTATCAGGAGTATGACTTGACCTCCTGAACTCCTGCCTCCATCTCCCATGTGCTAGGATTACAGGCACCTGCCAGCATGCCTGCCTGCCTTCTGTTTTCAAAATATTCATTTTGTTGCTAGCACTGAAAAGTTAGGAGATGTCAAATTCCAGATCTGGCATTTCTGGTCAAGTGGGAAGATCTGGTACTCTGGCTCACTCTCCGGCCTGACCTCAGGTAAAGTGAGGCTTGTCTTGGACCAGCCCCTGAGCAAGTAGGTGCTCTGTCCCACTCCAGGCTTGCTGCTTGCCACTGTCTTCAACCCTGCTTTCACTACTCTGTCCGTGAGAAGTGTTGCTAGTCCCTCAAGCTCTCCAGCAGGCTAAGAGCCCGTAATCCTGACACTGGGGGCCAGGGAGATCAGGGGTTCAAGACCAGAGATTTAGGTCAGTCTGGGCTTCATAAGGGGGAAAAGGTTTTATATATACACAGCAATGAGGTAGTCACTCAAGAAAAAGAAAGGCTGCATTTGTCCTTAGTAAAAAGACTAGACCAAGATGAGAGTTCTGAACGGCAGGCCAGCAGGCATGCTGCTCTCAAGCGTAAGTCACACAAAGAAGCTAATGCGAAGAAGCAAAGATCCTGTGAGCCACCACATCCAACCTGGCTGTATTTGTATTTACCTCATTAGAAGCTCCTACCTGGGGTCTGGAGAGATGGAAAGCACTTGTTACTCTTCCAGAGGACCCAGGTTCAATTCTCAGCACCCACATGACAGCTCACCACTATCTGTAACTCCAGTTCTGGGGAGTCTGACACCCTCATGCAGACATGTGCAGTCTAGATACCAATGCACATGAAATACAGTTATTAAAAAAAGGTTCCTACCTGACTTCACATCTCCTTTGCAGTTACCCAGTCCCTGTCCTGTGTCCTGTTGTGTTGCAGACTTTGGGAGTTTATCTTGGGACTCTATAAACTGAAGAACAATTTTGCTCATGAGTTGCTAGCTCAGCACCCAGTTTGGTGAGACTTAATGGTGAGAGGCTTTTGTTCCTAGGACACAGAGTTTCCGGGTGTTGTGGTACGACCAATTGGTGAATTTCGAAGCTCCATAGATTACCAGTATCAGCTTTTACGGTGCAATGTTGACCTTCTAAAAATCATCCAGCTGGGCCTCACGTTCACAAACGAGAAAGGGGAGTACCCTTCTGGAATCAACACATGGCAGTTCAACTTCAAGTTCAACCTGACGTAAGTGTCTGAGAGACCCCTCGGTGTTATTCTTAGATGGCTACGTTACTGATTGCTGTAGGTTTTACTAACCAAAGCTTTTTTTTTTTTTTTTTTTTTTGAGACAGGGTCTTTATTATGTATCTGGCTGTCCTGGAACTTGCTATGTAGACCAGGCTGGCCTTGAACTCATAGAAATCCATAGATCTATGCCTCCAGAGTTGTGGGATTAAAGGTGTGTGCTACTACACACTAATTATATTTTTACTTCATGAACATACGTAGGTGTTAAAACAGAGAGGAGGTTTCCTCTTTTTTTTTTTTTTTTTTTAAAGATAGGATCTTTATGCAGCCCTGGCCGTCTTGGAACTTGCTATGTATACCAGGCCAGCCTCAAACTCAGAGATCTGTTTGCCTCTGCCTCCAGAGTACTGGGACTATAGGCATACACACCATGTCTGGCAAGCTTAGTTTTCCTTAAAGAACTCTTGCAATTTAGCCTAAAAAGGAAATGTAGGCTGGTGTGTAGCTCAGTGGAATAGCATATTTGAGGCCATGGATTTATCCCCAGTACCACAGAAGAGAGACAACCCAGTTAAAAATTGTCAAAAGATAGGCTGTAGTGGTGCACACCTTCAATCCCAGTACTCAGGAGGCAGGGGCAGGCGGGTCTCTGTAGGTTCAAGGCCAGCCTGGGCTACATTGTAAGTTCCAGGACAGCCAGGACTACGTAATGAATGGAACTTGTCTCAAATTCCCTACCTTAAAATAAAAACAAAACAAAAAACTAGCAAAAGATCTGAGTAGATTGTAGCTGGTCTTTCTTGTTAGACTTTCTTTGGACTGCCAGCCCCCAAATATAATGACACAGAGACTTATTATGGAAGCTTGGTCTTAGTTTAGGCTTGTCCCACTAGCTCTTAAACCTAACCAGTTTCTATTAATCTACATTCTGCAACGTGGCTCTTTACCTCTCCTCCATTCTGTACACCCGACTCCCTCATGCACCTGAGTTCCTTTCTCTGCCTGGAAGTCCCTCCTCTCCTCTCCTGCCTAGCTATTGGCCATTCAGCTCTTTAAACCAACCAGAGTAAAACAGTGGCACATTTTTACACAGTGTGATCAAATATTCTGCAACAGGAGGTATTTTCTTTTTTAAAAGATTTTTAAATTGTATGTGTGTGAATATTTTGCCTGCGTGTATGTCTGTGTATCATGTATATGCCTGGTGTCCACAGAAGTCAGAAGAGTGCATCAGATCCCCCCGGGACTGGTGTTACAGATAGTTGTGAGCCACCATGTGGGTGCTGAGAACCGAACCTGGGTCCCCTGCACAGGCAGCAAGAGTTCTTACATTCTGAGCCTCCTCTCCTGCCCCTCCTTTTTGATTATTTTTAGAATAAACTTTAGTTCTGTTTCATTTGTTTTGTATAATTCTATTGTAAATAGTATAAAGGAGTAAAAATATGTATGATTACAAATTAAAAAACAAGGGCTTAGTGGTTGAGAGCACCTAGGGCTAGTCTTCCAGAGGTCCTCAGTTCCAGTCTCAGCTACCACATGGCAGGTTCTATAATGGGGTCTGAGTGCCCTCTTCTGGTGTGCAGATGTACGTGCAAACAAAACACCCATATACATCAAATAAATAAATCTTTAAAGAGATTGAAAACAAAACTGAAAAATGGGCTGGAAGAGTGGTTCAGTGGTTAAGGCACTGGCTGCCCTTCTGGAAGACCTGGGCTTGATTCCTAGCACTCAATGGTGGCTCACAACTCTAACTCATTCAGTTACTTAAACACTAAAGTGAGAGGATGTTGATCTTCTGTAAATACATACCTGTTGGTTTGTGGGGTGTTTCAGGGATGCTGTGTTTCTTTTTTTTTTTTTTTTTCTCGAGACAGGGTTTCTCCGTGTAGCTTTGCTCCTGTCCTGGAACTCACTCTGTAGTCCAGGCTGGCCTTGAACTCACAGAGATCCTCCTGGCTCTGCCTCCCGAGTGCTGGGATTAAAGGCGTGCGCCACCACCGCCCGGCGATGCTGTGTTTCTAAATTATAAGCTGATGGTGGTATCTTCTGCTTCTGTCTCATCACACCCCCAGCGCACACTGACCCCTTGTTTTTCAGAGAGGACATGTACTCCCAGGACTCCATAGACCTCCTTGCAAACTCAGGGCTACAGTTCCAGAAGCATGAGGAGGAAGGGATCGACACACTGCACTTCGCAGAGCTGCTTATGACATCGGGAGTGGTTCTCTGTGACAATGTCAAGTGGCTTTCATTTCACAGGTCAGTTCCTGGGCACCGTGGCCTCTGTCTCTTCCTTCACCGCTTCCGCCTTCAGACTTTGGGCTCATTGGAGAGGAACTGAATTCTTGTTGATTGGAGTCCTGTCGGCTCTTTGGCAGCAGCAGTGTGAAGTTGGAGGTGGTGCTCATGTGTCCAGTGTTTAGGGAGCACTGGAACACACACACAGGCTTTGCTGCACATATCCTCAGTGCTGTGTTCCAGGTGGATGGAGGGTGCTGTGTGCTTGGTTGTTTTCAGCCTGGCGTGGCTTGTCCTTTCTAAGGTCTAAGATGGCAGATATTCTTTCAATACTCTTGGAGGGCTTTTGTTTTTAAAGGTGTGTGTGTATGCACATGTGTGCCTGTGCTGGTGCCCAGGGAGTCCAGAAGAGGATGTTGGACCCTTTGGAGCTTTTGTTACAGGAATTTGTGAGCTCTCTGATATGGGTGCTGGGATTTGAACTCTGATCCTTAGGATTGCTCTTTTAGCTGGTCCTTCTCTGTGGCCCCTACAATTGAGTTGTGATGACTCAAATGAACACAAACTCTTGGGTTCTTGTTTGCTTCCCATGGCGGCTTCTGGATGTCAAGTTCAGATCAGTCAGGGCCCAGCCTGACTCGGGAGGTACTTTAACCCTGGGCTGGTGGACCTGACCTCTGACACCCGCTTCATCCTCCCTGCAGTGGTTACGATTTTGGCTACATGGTAAAGCTGCTGACAGATTCTCGATTGCCAGAAGAAGAACATGAGTTTTTCCACATCCTCAATCTTTTCTTCCCATCTATTTACGATGTGAAATACCTGATGAAGAGCTGCAAAAATCTTAAGGTAACAGACAACATTCTCCTTAATATTTGTAACAAAACAAGCAAACTCCAAACCCAAGACTTGTTTTGCTTTACTGATGTATCCAGCGTGGTTTTTTTGAGGCCTGCCGGTCTTCCTAAAGAGGGTGTTGATTGCGCTGAGTGGCACGGGCCTTCCTCTGTAGCTGTCTTTGTTGGTAACTTGGGCACCAAAAGGGTCTATTTCTTGCCTCTTGAGGCTGGCTGCCTTCCTCTTAGGCCTGAGAACCTCCTAAAGAAGTTGGTGACATGAAGCTATGTGCAGTGTGTCATGACAGGCCCGCACTGTCCTACAGTCTGAGGGGTTTTTAACTTTTTAAAAGTTCAGGAAGGCTGGATGGTGGTGGTGCACACCTTTAATCCTAGTACTCGGAAGGCAGAGATAGGCGGATCTCTGTGAGTTCGAGGCCAGTCTGATCTACAGAGTGAATTCCAGGACAGCTATGGCTACACAGAGAAACCCTTTTCCCCCAAAACAAAACAAAACAGAAGTTCAAGGAGTTGGGCCTGTGAGATGGCTGAGTGGGTGAAGGAGCCTGCCGCCAAACCTGATGGACCCGAGTCTGATCTCTGCAACCTGTGTGGTAGGAGAGCACTGACTTGGGAAAGTTGTCTTCTCAACTCTGCATGCACATAGTGTACTGTTTGGGAAGAACAGAGTGAAAACCTGAGAAGTGGCTACTGAGGCCTGTTAGATGAGAGGCCTGTCCCACTGCTAAATGAACTCTCGAGTAGACTTTCCTCAAGTCCAGGAGAACAGTATTGGTATGTGACATCTCTGTTTTCTGTTCTCTAGGGAGGTCTTCAGGAAGTGGCTGATCAGTTGGATTTGCAGAGGATTGGAAGGCAGCATCAAGCAGGCTCAGACTCCCTGCTGACAGGGATGGCTTTCTTCAGGATGAAAGAGGTAATGCTCCAGTGTGAGGCCTCTGAGTTTCGAGGCAGCTTCTCCTTTCTTCTCTTCTGCTTTCTACAGTAGGAGTATTGTTTGTTAGTTTACCCCCTTGGGCTAAAGATTGTTTCTCTAATGAAGAGGAATTTCTCTTTCGGCTTATTTACCTACTCTGTAAGTTTTAAAATATATTTGAAGAGGAATATGACTGAAAATTACAGTGGAAGCCGGGTGGTGGCACATGCCTTTAATCCCA
Organism: Onychomys torridus; assembly: GCF_903995425.1. NCBI lineage: Eukaryota > Metazoa > Chordata > Mammalia > Rodentia > Cricetidae > Onychomys > Onychomys torridus. The sequence continues at coordinate 46,167,868 of NC_050450.1, forward strand.
GCCAGCTCTTGGGAGGCAGAGGCAGGTGGAGCTCTTGAGTTGGAGGCCAGCCTGGTCTACAGTGAGTTCCAGAACAGCCAGGGATACACAGAAACCCTACCTCAAGGAAGAAGAGGAAAAGAAAGAAAAGTTACAATTTTGTTGACATTTTTCTTTTAATTCATTGTTTTTGTTTTTTCTGTGTCTCACTGTGTAACCCTGACTGGCTTTAAACTCTTATGTAGAGATCTGCCTCTTAAGTGCTGGGGCTCCTTGAACCCTTGCCTCGGCCTCCTAGAGTCTGGATTACAGCTGTGAGCTGCCGTAACCAGTTAGATTTCCTTTTTGCTGCTTTTAAGTACAATTACAAGTTCAAGTGTTTGTTGAACTAGTTTTCTGTGGCTGTGACAAAATACCTGAGGCCATCAACTTCAAAGGACTTTTTATTTTGGTTTACAACTTCAGAGATTTTGGCCAATGATTGGCTGGCTCTGTCTGCTCTGGCAAGCCAGAGCATCAGAATGCTAGGGTCTGGCAGGAGGTCTGTTCATCTCTGGTGGCTTGGGCACAGAGGAAGAGGCTGAGTACAGGGGCTGGCCCTGACAACTTCACTCCCCCCAACTGAGTTTCACCTTCTCAAGGTTTTACCATTTCCTGGTAACCCTTTAAGTTGGTGCTAAGCCTTCAACACAAGGATTTCTAGGAACATTTTCGATCGAAATAGTAACAAGTGTATTAAGTTAGTGGTAGCCAACTGGCACGTTTGGTAATGTCTTGGAGATGTTTCTTGTTATACTTAGCAGAGGTGGTGCTTCTGGCCAAGGCTGTGCTCAACATCTTGGGATTGGATTGGACAGCTCTTGCCCAGTGATAGTAGTAAGGTTGAGCTGCTGCTGAGTGCTCATTGTCCACGATCTCCTCAGTCACTTTCTGCCTCACCTCGGGTGCTAGGATCCCATGTATGCGCCACCTCACCGGGCTTTCATGAACTTTTGTAGGAACCATGATGGAATGGAGTTGAAGTGACTTGGCAAACCTGAGTTCTTAGTCACTGCCTTGCCTGGCAGCAGCCCAGGCTTCCCAGCAGTGGCAGATCACAGGAATACCAAGTCTGTTTAGGAAGCAGAGGCTGGTGCCTGTGTGGGAGATGTTTGGTGTTGCTGAGTTAGTGTCAGGGCCTGAGCAGCTGGAAGGTGGCATGACTCCTGGCCCCATTCTCAGCTGGTTCTGTCCTGTTCTGCAGCTATTCTTTGAGGACAGTATTGATGATGCCAAGTACTGTGGGCGCCTCTATGGCCTGGGCACAGGAGTGGCTCAGAAGCAGAATGAGGATGTGGACTCTGCCCAGGAGAAGATGAGCATCCTGGCCATGATCAACAACATGCAGCAGTGACAGCAAGTGCATCCTGCCACCTGGGCCATCATCCGCCCCAGCCACTGACCTGTGGCGTCTGCTCCGAGCAGAGACTGGGTTTCTGTTTAAAGATGCCTTTATTTTAGAACCAGAAGAAGGGGTTTGCTCTGAATCTGTAAACAAGTCTTCCTTATCCTCATGCCCACGCCCCTCTGCTGCCTCCTGCCACCAGCATCCATGGCTCCGTGGACACCTTTTTAAACCTCTGGGATGTCTGAAACAAACCAGTAAAATGTATCTGACTCTTGTGTGTTGTCCTTCTTTTTCTTTTGGCTTTGCTGCTCTGTGAGATTCTCACGTGAGCCGAGGCTGCCAGGGAACATGGTGTATGTTCTTGGGAATTAGGTCTGCAGCAGCAGCAGCAGGCTCTGCCTGCCCTCATCAGGGCTTCTCCAGACGGCAGTCCTGACTGTTAAATTGATTCCATGACTGCCGTGCTGAAATCTGGAGAGTTCTGCCGCTCTCCTTTCTGTGGTTAGCGGGCTCCTGAGCCTCACCGCAAGTCACCTTTTCAGGTGAACTTCCCGAGACTAGGTCATGCTCCAGGTCCCTTTTGTCCTCCGCAGGGTGATCTCAATCAGCTGTGTTCTTAGCATCCATTTCCCCTGCTTGTATTTAGAAACCTGAGATGACCAGGTGGTAGAGCTGAGCTCTAGAGTGTGAGTCTTAGAAAAGTCACAGGAGTGCTTGTGAGCAGGGCAGCAAGGGAGTGCACCTCAGCCCTCCTGGAATCATCCCCACACACAGCTGTGCTCAGAAGCCTAGTGTTTTTTAAGGTTAGGCATTTAGGAAGCACACTGTTTTGTTTTGTTTTTTTAATGACTACAGAAAGTACAATTTTGAGAAAGCAGAAACTTCCTGGGGAGTCAGAGACAGCAGCAGCTCTCTGAAGTTGGAGTGGTCTTACAAAAGCTTGTGGGGAACTGAATTTGAAATGATTACAAAATGTCAGGTATTAAAGCTGGTATTTAAGATGCTTGTAAATATTATTTATGTTTTTAATTTTGTAAAATAAAGATTGCTTTTTAACCATTGGCATAAGGTGTGGTCTTTGTTGGCTAGGAACTGGTATCTGTGTCAGGATTGGCTTACCTGAGAACCAATCAGCCTTGGAAGAAAGGTCTCATTGAGGAGCACAAGCTCACACCCTGCTGGCAGGTGGGTCTTAATAGGACAGTAGAGTAGCTTCAATTGTATTCTCCCTGGCTACTCATATATAGTGGGTTAGGCTCAGTGGAATTCTGTAGGATACATTGAACTTCAGACTTCCTAATTTAGTTTTTTTCCAGTCTTTTCTGCTGGCACAAAAAGGTAAGGCTGTCAGTCAAGTATTGGGACCCTTCTAGAAAGCATTTCTTGAGGGTCCTTCTCGTCAGGGCCTTGTGTTACATAGGCTGGCCCTGACTTCCAAGCCATCCCCCTGAGTAGCAAGGAGTGTAGATTTGCACCACTGTACCCAACAGATCGAAATCTCTGGCTGGCAGGTTTGCACTCGAGATCTGTGTGAGGGTAGCAGAGTGGTTCTCAGGAGGGGTGCCCTGGAACATTTAAAGAAGTGAGCTTTTCTCAGAGGACAGGCCAAAGTGCTGAAAAGTGGGACTGTAAGCATTACATAGAGGAAGGGAACAAGGTCTGTGAGAACTGACAAGCAGTGTCACGTGAGCACACAGGGCTGTGCAAAGGTGGGTGTCCTCTGATGGAAACGGTGCTAGGCAGGGAGGAAGAGAACAGCTTTTGGTGACCAGAGTTCAGCCCTGTGTGCTGCTGACCTTGGATTCCACGGTTCTGTTTGCAAGGTTGAGCAACCTTAAGCCTCTTGTCAGCCAATGCTGGCATGTGAGTCCTGTTTCCAAATTACCAATGAGTATCTTAGTTTACTAGTTTATTCAGCCAATGAGCTTTCATTAAGTACCCATTATCCATTCGCTCTAGTAGATGTTGGGGTGAATAGAGGACACTGTCCCCCTCACTACAGGTAAAAGCCTACACAAATATAACCTAACTGAAATTAAGGGTTAGGGGAAGGGAGTGACTTTAGAAAAATTTTTTAAAGCTGAGGTTAAGGGGTGAATTAACTCAGGCAAGATGGCAGCAGCTGGGCCAGATTTGATGCAGGGCGAGATGCTAAGAGGTAGGAGGTGAAGGTGCAGAAAAGGGGGGTGGGGTGGGCGTAGGGAACAGTGAGAGCAGATCCAGAGCACTAGGTAGCCAGTAAGAGGTGGAAGAGGGCCCGGTGGAGGCACACGCTTATAGTCCCAGCACGTGAGAGGCAGAGGCAGGTGATCTACAAGAGTAAGTTCCAGGACAACCAGGGCTACACAGAGAACCGCCTTGAAGAAACAAAATCCAACCCCCACCTCCTTAAAAAAAAGTGGGAGAAGGTGCTGAAGAATATTATTTGAAGATGTTACATCTGTTTATGCTCTGGAACATTTGTTTGAATGATACAAAGATATGTTACATTCTTTTATGTTGCATTTGTTTCATTCTGTGAAGCTGTTACTTTGCTTGTCTGAAATACCTGATCGATCTAATAAAGAGCTAAAAGGCCAATAGCTAGGCAGGAGAAAGGACAGGCAGGGCTGGCAAGCAGAGAGAATAAACAGGAGAAATCTGGGGAGAGAGATGGAGGCATGAAAAAGAGAAGACTCCAGGGGCCAGCCATGCAGCTACACAGCCAGACATGGAATAAGAATGGAAGGAAAGATACACAGGATAATTTAAGGGAAGCTGGCAAGAAACAAGCCAAGTTAAGGCTAGACATTTATTAGAAAGACTAAGCCTCTGTGTGTGATTAATTGGGAGCTGGGTGGCGGGTCCCCAAAGAGCAAAGAGCCAAAAGAGAAAAGAAGTTAAAAGAACAAAACAAAACCCAACAACTACAAAAGGTAACTGGATGAGTCTAGACCAAATTATTTTAGACAAAGACATCCCTCCCCCGCCAAAAAAAAGGTTGCTTACTAATACATGCTTTCTGCTAGAACCTTGAGTGAACACTTTTGCTTCTCTGGCTCTGTGGTTCTCATAACTAGGGATACAGAAATAATATTCAAGTGATAGCAAGTTGATAACATCATACATTATTTAAAAGAGCAGTTTAAGAGGAAAACAGCTGTCATTTTAATTTTCTATTGGGTAGTTCTGTTAGGTTTCTTTTTGAGTGTGTACATCTATGAATTATGTGTATGCCTAGTGACTGTGGAGGCCAGAAGAGGGTGTTGGATCCCTGGGATGGAAGTTATAGATGTTTGTAAGCCACCATGTGGGGCTGAAATTGAACCCAAGTCCTGTGGAAAAGCAGCCAGTGCTCTTAAGCCATCGTTCTAGCCCACTGGATTGTCATTACTATTTTTGAGACAAGGTCTTGCTTCATAGCCCAAGCTACCCTTGAATTCAGATTCCTCCTGCCTCTGCTCTTTCCCAGTAGTAAGTGGCATGCAGTGTGCAGGGTTGCTCCCAACAAACACTGGCTTCAGCAAATCACAAAGGTGAGTCTGTAGTTTACCAGCTACTCTTTATTCAAGTGGAGGGAACCAACTTTTCCCATTCTGTAGATGAAGTTGCTTGGCATTATCCAGTCCTCTACGTAGTCAAGCCCACTCACATTTGTCAAGACTCTTGCCTTTAAGACCAATGCATCTTCCTAGAGTTCACATAATGGTACAGTAGTTCCCTTTTTTGGGTTTAGCATTTAGATTTCAAAGCTAGGCACACACAAATACCTCAAGATGCACGTCCCATGGAGTTCCAGTGGGGAATATTTCTTGCTGCCCACAGATGAAGCCTTCACATTGGACCTCAAGAGAGGCAAGAAAGTGTGCTTGGCCCACCCAACCTGAGCATGTCTGCTTTTTCTGTTCTAGAAACCAGTGACAGTGGAGGCATCCGTCTCTCAGCTGTCTGGCTGTGGTAACTAGCAGCAGGTCTGGGGAATAAATAATACTGTGGGTTCCAGCGTGTCAAGGGAAGCCTAGTGACCCAGGAGGCACATGTAAAATGAGGAAATGCACATTGCTCTCCAGGCTGGGTTTTAGTTGACTCTCAACCAAAGGGTTTTATGACCCCAAATACTAAAGAACCACTAGGAGTGATTTTTCCTGAGCTGTCTGACCACTGCAGTCATGTCACACAGCCTGGAGGACATCAGCTCTGTTCTCAGATAGCCTTAGCCATCTGTCCACGGAAGCAACTCCATACAAAGAAAATCACTGTTGACCTAATGTTCTGAGTCAACATGGTGGGCGGGGCTAATTCCTTTACTCTTTGAGAGGTGGGAAAGCCCAGCTAACAAAATAATTAAGAAGCCCCAACCCAACAGTGATAAGTGTGTCAAGTGCCCCTCCCACAGAATGAGACACTTCCGATGGTGGGGATTTATAAAGGCAGCTGCACCTAGGACAGACAGACTTGGGGTGAATAAAAGGCTTCTCTTTGGGGAAACCACGTAAGGCTTGAGACAACAGTCTTGGTGAGTTCTGGGTGACCCTGCTGGCTTTTGGCTCCATTACAGGAGACCACTTGGGAGGCACCAGGCAGGCTCCATTGTGAGTGGATCAAGCTTCACCCTCAGCTGTCAGTTGGACCACAGCATCTTTCCACTGGAGATGGGGTGGAGGCCTGGTGAGCTGTGACTGAGGAGAAAGTTGTCACAGTTGTGTGACACTGCTTTATGGCCTCTGGAGGCTCATGTGCTTAGGGTCTGGCAGTGTCTTCTGTAAGTTCTAGTGTGGCCGTACTTCTGAAGGAGCTTCTGGGCCTGTTGTTGCATCTCAGGGTTCACGGCACCAGGACACTGGGACCCGATGTGAAGCAAGACAAGGCAGCACTCCAGGACATCTGGAAAGGGCCAGGCCTAAAACAAGACAAGACAAGGCAGTGTCTGCAAGGGCGTGTAGAAGGACAGATGGATGTAGCTGGCATGTCCTCGTCAGTGAGTCTCCTAGTGTCCCCAAATCAACTCACACAGTTGCTCCTAGTACCAGTCACAGCCAACACACAGCTTCTCCATGAGTGCTGGCACCCGCTACCATCTCCCATCTGACTTGAATGGTCTCCCCCTCGACCATACTAACTCTTGTTCAGTCTTCCCTAAGACTGAGCAGGAAACCTGTGGTGTGGTCAGTCTGTCACAGATTACTGCAGAGACAACTGCAGCCCAAGTGCTTTCTTCTTTCCTTTTTTTTTTGGGGGGGGGGGTCCTCTATATACCACTAGCTGTCCTGGAACTCGCCTCTATATACCAGGCTGCCCTAAAACTCAGAGCTCCTCCTGCCTCTGCCTCCCAAGGGCTGGGATTAGAGGCGTGCACAGCCACCACCCAACTCTGGCATCCTAAAACTTTAAGCACACACAGTGACAGTGGATGCAGATACCTTTGGGGTTGGCGAAGCACCCCCAAACACCCTTACCTTGACACTCTCCGGAAATTCAGCTATTCTCTCCTTGGCCTCTGTGAGTCTTCGGGTTAATTCAGGGAGAGAGACTGGTGTGTTCCCTTCTTCTCTGCTAACAAGAACAACAATACACTGAAGTCACATATGCTCACCTAACCTCTACCCCAAATGTTTCAGTTAAAGAAAAACCTTTTGTTTATTGCACATACACCTGTGCGATCACGGCTGTACTTGCATGCCACAGTGTGTACATGTGGAGGTCAGAAGACATTTAAGAGTTGATTCCCTCCTTCCATAAGTAGGTTTCAGGAATGAAACCCAATTCATCAGGCTTGGTGGCAAATGCCTTTACCCACTAAGCACCCTGCCAACCCCCACTGTTTTCATTGTGGTAAAATAATAGTTAAAGCCGTTTCAACCATCTAAAAATATACTTCCGCTCACCATGCTATGCAATCTCACTACCATCCAGGACCACAGCTTTTTGTTTTGAGACAGTCTCACTGTGTGACCCTGGCTGGTCTGGAACTTGCTTTGTAAACTAGGCTCTTGGTTCTGGAATTAAAGGCATTCACTCCCACACCTGCTCAGGACCAGAGCTCTTGTGAAACTGGAACTTGCCTTGCCTATCTCTGCTTGTTGGCAGCCCACACTTCCTGTCTCATGGAACCATTATGCCATCTGCCTTGTAGTAAATGTAGTACAGGCCACAATTTCCTTCTTTTTAGACACTGTAAACACTGAGTAGTATCCCACTGATTGAATATACCATTTCTGCTGGTCTGCCCACAGGTCCTTGGATACTCGACTGCTTCCCACTGTCAATGCTATCATGCACAGTGCTGCAGATGCTTACACAAATAGTGGGATTTCAATTATTTAATCATCCCTGTATTAATTTATATGACAGATTTTGCTGTGTAGCCCAGACTGGCTAACTTGGGGTCCTATGTGCTGGGATTAGAAGCGTGCAGAACCATGCCAGGCTGCCCTGCTTTCAGTCCTTGTGACCGAGGAGTAGAGCAGCTGGATCTCAGAGTGAAGCTCCTTCTCGAATTCCCGAGGAACTTCCACAGTGTTCTCACCTAGGACAGAGTCAAGCTGTGCTGCACCAATCTTGGCAGCAGCCACAGCACACTGGGTATGAAGTAGTATTTCACTGTAGATTCCTTTTATTTTTAAGGGCAGGGTCTCACATAGGCTGGCCTTGAACTAGACAATGTAACTGAGTATGACCTTGAACTCTTGATCCTCCTGCTTCTACCCTACCAGTGCTGGGATTATAGGCATGCACTAGCATGCCCATGATGCTGGTGATGGAATCTAGGGCTTCCTCTTGTTGGGGACAGACTCTCCTTACTCAGTCCTATACCTAGCCTTCACTGTGTCATGGCCTGTGTGTCTCCAGGGATGACTGATTGGTCATTTGTCACGTCCTCCGTACTTGCTTGAAGCCAGCCACTTGTTATGCCTAAGTAACTTCCGCTCAGAAACTGAGAGGACAACAGAATGGGATGAGACACACACCTATGAAGATGTGGTATGCCACTTTTCTAACACCTGAGATAGAACATAGGGCGTTAGAGGAAAGACTGCAGACAAGTGTGACAGGCCGGGGTCTCCAAGGAGTGGAGAGGCAGCCAGGAATGGTGTCTTAAGGTCCTCAACAGGACTCTTGTGAGCCAAAGGTAAGAAGAGCAGATCTGAGGGCTTTATAGCATTTTTTTTCCTAAAAGCAAACCTGGCTGGGCACATGTATGATCCCAGCATTTGGAAGGCTGAGGCAGAAGGGCTGCCACAGGGAAAGATAATGTCTTATACACAAATAAAAAGCAAACCTGAACTGCCTACAGCAGTGGCTAGGATTTCCAAGTTATAACAGACCATTTTCTAATTCCTTTGGAGACAGTCCCACATTTCTAGGTAGCCATACATTCAATGTGACCTTGAACTACCTCTGAGCCTCTGCCTCCAGCTCTGGAGTGTTGGGATTGCAGGCATATAGTTTTTCATTTTCTCAGATGACTTATGTGTAGGAACATGTTTCTATGAGTGGGTATGTACATAGTGCAGGCACCCATGGAAGTCAGAAGAGAGTGTTGGATCTTCTAGATCTAAGGTTACAGGCAGTTGTGAGCCCCTGGATAGGTGTTAGGAAAGGAACTTAGGTCTTAAAAAAAAAAAAAAAGCAGGTGCCCTTAATTATAATCTGTCTCTCCAGCCCCATACTTTTTTAAAGTTAATATAACCTCTGTAGATTTCTGAACTTACTGGTATTTCTAGGTATTACTAGGTTCTAGCCTGAGGAATGTAACCAAGATGAAAGGTACTGGAAGCATACTTAGTAGCACACACCTGTGATCTCAGCCTGAGTGCTATTGCAGGTGTATATGGAGCACTGAGTGGCTTCAGAAGGGCTGGAATTAGCTGTCTGACCTAGGTCTGCTGCTTCCCAGCGGCCTAGTCAATGGTATCATATACTTATATTGGACACAGTTATAGGACAACAGGGCCATCCATGGTTCCAGATCTGAACTTACCTTGGGCTCTGAGGTTGCGAAGGGGCCTGCTCTGCTTCCCGGCCAGTGTCATCTCTGCTGGGGCCGTTGGCCGTGGCCTTGCAGAGCTGACTCTTTTGGTGCTGGCGGATCATTTCTGCCAGTGTCTCTTGGACTTCAGCAACAGTCCTCTGGGAGGTCTGGAGGCTGGCGTGCCTTTCTGAGAAGAGCTCTCTGCAGGCACTAAGTAAACGCTCACTCTCTCCACTGAGCCTGAGGCCTGGGCCTGGAGGCTGACTTGACTGTGGATGAGCAGTAGCCCCAGGCTCTGTGTCTTTATCACTGGCACTGCCATCTGGCTCCTTCTGCTCCGCAGAGACTGTGTTTTTCACCCAGATGCTGGACTCAGGGCCAGGCCCACAGAGTGACCACCAGACTTCATACAGTTGCCCGTAAATAAAAAAGGCCTCTAAGCTTTTGAAAGCTGCAGTGGCAAGAGAGAGGTCATCCAGTTTGTCTCGTAGGTGGTCACAGCCTAGAAGAAAAGGACCCTGGGATGTGTTATGCATTTCTCTATCTGTGAGAAACCTGGCTTCTCACCCTCGTGTGGTCACTCCAGGAGAAAGGACAGCAATGTAACTTTTGGGATTATATCCTCTGCCCAAAGCCAACAGAACCCATCATTTCCTTTCCTGCCTTGGGACAATGCAGTCATTGCCACAGGTGACATCACTCAGAGCATGACAGAAAACTACTGTTTCATTATTCAGGGCCACACTAACATGGTGGGGATGGGGGATGAAGCACACTGTGCTCTGAAAACTGAGATGAATTGTAGGGACTAATCACATAGTCAATGCCTAGCTGGGTGTGGTGGCGCACGCCTTTAATACCAGCACTCGGGAGGCAGAGCCAGGTGGATCTCTGTGAGTTGGAGGCCAGCCTGGTCTACAGAGTGAGTTCCAGGAAAGGCGCAAAGCTACACAGGGAAACCCTGTCTCAAAAAATTAAAAAGACACCAGTGCAGGTGCTTTGGTTTGGCCTGGCTCTCTCCGCAACCTATGCAGCTCAGAGTTTGTGGCGACCCTCCTGCCTCCCAGTACAGCACCACCGGAGGTGATTACACTGTGCTGTAATGGGAGGGCCAGGCAGCGATGTGTGTATGGGTCACTTACCACCCGGGAGAAAGGCTGAGTAGATTTCCTGCATGAGGGTGAAGTTCCCTGAGGTGTAGCTCCGAAGCACGGCCTGCAGCAGCGCTGGCACGGCCTCCTCCCAGGAGGCAGCCTGCTGGCTCAGCATTGCCAGGGTCAGGTCATGGCAGACATGAAGCAGCAGCTAGAAAGAGGCCAGAGTCTCACTCACCTACTAACACCCTCCTGGGGCAGAGACTTGACAAGCCTGATCCCACAGCTAGGGACTGTACTGGAAACCAGTCACACACAACAGCTTACTCTGGAGAGTCTTTACCTCCCACCCATCAATCACCCTCTGTCTGGTGGTAACGTCTGAGCATTCTGAGGAGATGCACTGACCACTGTGCTAAATGCAAACAGTGAAGGCAGCTGGCATGCCCAGGGAGCTGAGGAAGGAGGATTGTGACATCAAAGGCAGACTGGGTTATACAACATCCTGTCTTTAGACTGCAAACAAAACCAAAGTAAGAGAAAACAAAAAACAAACAAACAAACAAAACCCAAAGTAAGTTAAGTTTCTGAATCTAAAAAGCTATAATTAGAAAAACAAAATGTGTGTGTGTGTGTGTGTGTGTGTGTGTGTGTGTGTGTGTGTTATGCTTAATTGCCTGAGTGTCTGCTTAGCACGCACAAGACTTGGTGTGGTGACACACACCTGTAATCTTAGCACTGCAGAAGTGGAGGCAGGAGGACCAGGACTTGAGGATCATCCTCAGCTATCTAAGAAGTTTGGGGCCAGCCTGGTCTATAAGAGACCAACTTCAAAACAAAACGAAAAGAAGAAAATCTTCAGAAATAACGGGAATAGTTGGTACCAATCAATCCATTTTAGCATGTGGAGTCTGAGGTACAATGTCAGTTGTCTTTCCCAGTCACTCTCCATATTATCGGTTTGTCTTTTCGAGACAGGATTTCTCAGTGTAGCCCTGGCTGTCCTGGAACTTGCTCTGTAGACCAGGCTGGCCTCGAACTCCAGACCTGCCTGCTTCTGCCTCCTGGGCACTGGGATTAAAGATGTGTGCCACCATCACCCGGCCCCATTTTCTCGAGACAGGGTCTCTCACAGAACAGAACCTGAGGCTCACCAGCTGGGCTGGACTGTCTTGACAGCAAGTCCTCGGGGTCTACCTGCTTCTGCCTCCCTGATCCCGGGAACACGGGTATCAACTGTCGTGTTAGCATTAAACACACGGCCTCACTCAAAGCAGTTTACGTACTTGACTGAACCAGCCCTTAGGCTATGCAGCTTTGAAGCATTCTGACAAGCAGTTTATAGCCACCACCCCAATGAAGGCACAGAACACCTTTGTCACACAAGACCACGTGACAGCAACCTTCCCGTCACCCTCCCTCATGTCACACTCTCAGAGGGGTCCTCGTTATGTCACATAGTTTTTTCTAGAATCCATGTAAATGGAGTCGGTTTCAGTCTCCTGGGTCTCGGGACTATCAGCCTGTTCTGGGGCTCACTGATCCATGCAGAGGTCTATTCTTCCCTTGTGTGGCTTTTGTTTGGGGATGTTGTGGGCTAAACATCACCAAGTATTTGTATGCAGGTCTCTGAGTGGCCTCCTGATTTCATTTCTTGTCGTGAACCAGCCAGTCACTTGGCTGGCTGGGCAAGAGTATGTTATCTTTGTAAGAAACTGCAAACAGGCTTTCCATTTTGTACACCATTTGAGGAAGTCTCCTTACTCAAAAGTAAAATCTTTTCATTTAAAAATTTAAAAAGCAGACAAACTGAGGTATGTCCCCAAGATGAACACAGTAGTTAGAGTATGTCAGCTTGACCCCTAGCATCAGCATGGGTAACCTGGAGGCGGGGACTCTCTCAGGTGAGCTGGGGTGAGTGGGCTGGGGGAAACAGAGGAGGAAAACAGGAGGACCTCAGCTTTGTTGTATGTAGTATTTTGCCTACATGTATGTCTGTGCATGACGTGTATGCCTGGTGCCCATGAAGGCCAGAAGAGGGGGTTGGATCCCCTGGAACTGGAGTTATAGATGTGTATGGGTGCTGATAATCCACACTGAACCTTCTCCAAGAGCAGCCAGTGCTCATAGCCACAAGCCATCACTCCAGCCTTAAACTTTCTTGTATTTTAAAATTAAACAATGAGAGTCCCAAATGTACACACAGCTCAAGGCTTTCCTCTGAGGGGTCTTCCCAGGCCTCGACTGCCTTGTATTTTTTTTTTTTTTTTTTAGATACAAACTGTTTTACTTATTTTTCTGAGGGATGAAGAACACCTGCCCTACACAGCTCCTGTTAGGGCTGGGCCATGGCGCACCTGTCTGAAGGGAGTGTTACTTGTTGCGGATGGATACTTGACATCCTGCAGCTTCTGCAAGGCGGCCCGACACTGCTCCGGCGTGTCCACACTGAAGGCGCTGCGCCACACACTGGTCACTCTCTGCACCAAGGTTCCTTCAGAGCCCGTGGCCCATGGGTGGTAAATGGAAGAGGGGCTTCTGACTTCTGGAGGCTGCTTTTCCTCCAAGTGCCGGCACAGAAGCTCAAGAAGGGAGAAGACCAGTCTCTGGCCCTGGGATCCAACAACAGGGTGTGACACAGGGAAACATAGATGACATGCACACCCATTTGAGCCTGCTGTCCCACTGGAGCCACGTGAAAAGGAATGCGCAGCAGCCATGCAGGGGCCTCTGTAGTCCAGGAAATGGTTATAACACAGGATCCTGACTGACATCCACAATCTCTATCTGGGAGCCATACCTAGGTCCACCCTTCAGCCCTGTAGCATCAGGCCCTCTCCTGCCAACAGTGCAGTGGTGTTGGAACAGACAAGCTGGGCACTCAGGAGCTGGGCAGGAAGGGGCCGTGTCTAAGCAGGTCTGACAGGGAATCCACCAACAATAAATGTATCAAAAAACCTCTAGAAAAATCCTTATTTGTTGGATTTCTCATTGCTACAAGATACCTGGCACACCCTGGAAAGTCCTCAGTTAAGCCTAGAGGGCATCTGCATACCCAGTCAAAACGACCCTCCCAGACTGTGGACCAAAAAGCTACAGAGCTTTTTTTTTTTCTTTGTTGAGGATGCTGCATCATGGAGTGCTCAAGAAGTACTGGGAAAGCCCTTCTTAGCTGTAGATAAACGACTCTGCCCAGACTTGGTCACTTTATACCTAACACACCCTGGGGCTCCATCTTCCGTTCTGAGGAAGCTAACCACCTATGTATCTTCCTTGGGCTCTAAAAACTCAGCTGGGCACTGTTTTTAGGTCTTATTCCTGTGCTAGGGAAAGAGGAGCTTAAACAGTCTATGTCAGAACTGGCAAGGCGGCTCACACCTGGAATGCCAACTCCAGGGAGACTGAGACAGTAGGGTTTTGAGTTTGAGGCCAGCCTGGGCTGCATACTATATTTATGGTAAGCCTGGACTACAGACTGTACCTCAGTTCTCATGGATCAGAAAAAACTGATGGCAGTGGGAGTCTGAGTGTGGCCAAAGCACTACCACGCAAACACGAGCGTGTCGGTGAAACTGGCTGTTTGCACAACTTGTGGGGTTATAGGGGTTGTTCCTCTTTAACTGCCGTTATTATCTCAAGTGCTGGGAATGGAGCCTGGGGACTGCCAGGAAATGAGCTACCACTGAGCTACATCAGGCCTGAGTCATTTCTAGCCACACAGGAACAAAGCTTTCCAGAAACCAGACATGCCTGTTACTTACCATGATCTTTCTTCAGAGGCTAACCACTCTCCCTGGAGGGAGACAGTGCTAATGTAGGAACCCTGGGCACTGCCCAGGTGCTGGCATACTGGTGGCTGTTCAGATGGTTTGCACAAACTTGTAAACAGTAGAAATCACTGAATAGTGCTGTATCTCTTACCCAAACATAGCAATGAGCAAGTTGTAGTATTTCAGTGAGATAGGGTAGCCACCATGGCTTTTGGACACTTCCAAAGGACACTTATTGAACTGGAAATTTGTCTACTGGGGGTTAATTTGACCAGAGAGGGACCTAGGACCCCTCCCCACCCTACCCCACCCCCGGGGCTCCAGAGACTAACCTGCAAGCTTTCATGCAGCCCCAAGGCTTCCTGTGCGCCCACCCAGTTCTTCACCAGAAGCAGCTCTTGGGCACACCTGAGGGCCAGGGAAGCAGCCAGCTCACTCTCTCCTGCTATGGAAGCCAGCTCTGCAGCTGTTCTGAGCGAGGCTGCATCCCCTTTTCTGGCCAGGACTTTGGCTGCATCATAGGCGGAAGTGGCTCCTAAGTAGCTGTGGCAAGAATGAAACCCAGTCACCAGCTGTACCGCCCTTCCACACCTCTTCTGTCTCTGTGACTGCGTGTGCATCCTGGTGGCCCTGCTCCGGCTGTCTTTGTGGAGGCTGAGGTCAGGATGGCCACATGCTGTCGAGTTGTACACGGTGCTGAACCTCCACAGGTGCTGACTGACCCACACAGAGGACCCACTCCCACATTCTGTTTAATCCCATCAATGGAAACAGGTGTACCCTTCAAGTCTGCCACCGAGATCGACTGACTGCCTGTGGAGCCAATTCAGGTAACTGTGGAGCCTGCAGCTGGGCTGAATCTCCCCTTCTTTTTACATTTCCGGTCGCTGTCCCCGTTTCTACACAGAGCTCTTCCATTCGGTCGTGCTCCAAGCACACACTAAATGAGCCTCTCTCTCTGCTTACCACTTGGCTGCGATCGCGTAGTGGCCATCCCTCTCCAGGATGGACCCCCAGCTGAGGTACAGGTCCTTCAGGACAGGGTCTTCAGGGCGCAGCCGAGCCTTGGCAACTGCAATAGCTTCTCTAAAGGCAAAAGCAGGTGCTTCAGTCAATCTGCAAAGGTTCCTCCATGTGAGGCAGCCAAATGGTTAATTTCCCTAATCCCTTCCATCAGCATTTTCAACCTTCACCATCACAAAAGGGCAAGAATGCTTTGTTCCTGACATTGTTCCCAACCATGTCAGTCATCTCTGGGGAAATCTGTATGAGTACACTAGTACACTACAGGCTGACTAGCTGCCTTTACTTTCAATATGTGTGTGTGTGTGTGTGTGTGTGTGTGTGTTGCATGTGAGTGTCTGTGCCTGTGTACACTGTACACACACTTCTTTTTAAAAAAATATTTATTTATTATGTCTGCCTGCACATCAGAAGACCTCATTATAGACAGTTGTGACCTACCATGTGGGTGCTGGGAACTGAACCCAGGTCCTCTGGAAGAGCAGCCAGTGCTCTTAACCTCTGAGCCATCTCTCCAGCCCCACACACTTTTTTAAAAAAATCATTCTTCACTTTCCTTTTAGACTCTGTGTGGTTGTGCATGTATGAGGTGTGTGTGTAGGCCAAGTAACCCGCAGAAGAGGTTGGATCTGTAAGGCTTTCCACTGCATGGGTTCTGGGTATCAAACCTGGGTCCATGGGCTGGGCAGTAAGAGGCCTTACCTGCTGAGCTACCCCATGTCTTTTAAGATAAGTCAGGCTAGCTGGTCAATGAGCTCCTGCGATCCTTCTATCCCAGCTGCTGACACTGGGGCACAGGCACAGGCAGCCACGCCCAGCTTTGCACTGGGTGACCTGCTTGCAGGGCACACGCTCTCACCCACCTTGCCACAGTCCTTTCTCCAGCCCCAGCTAGCTGCTCTCCGAGAAAACTCACTTATTTCTTACAAAGCACCGGCAGGCTTCGTGGTGCTCACCATTAGTCCCAGCACACAGAAGCAGCAGCAGCAGGTTAGCCTGGCCTACATAGTGAGCTCGAGCTAAATAAAGTGAGACCCTATCTCAAGAAACAAATAAAACTAACAGATAAGTTATTTAGCTTCGAGTATTTTACAGATATTTTCTCAAAAATGAACAAAGTAAAGCATGTCACTTTATATTTCCAATGATAAAGTTTACACTTTCCTAAAAATGGGATTTTCAGAAAAGTGTACCTGCCACTGGGGACTCAGAGCATCCCAAAGTTGAAAACTGTTCCAGGGAAAGTGACCCGAGACTAAAGAGGGACTCTTGTGGGACTGCTAGCAAAGCGAGTCAGTATGTGTCACTTGGCAAATATCTTCCAAGTGCAGCTCATGCTGAGCTGCAGTCACTGTACAGCTGTAGGAGGACGAAAATGATCGAAAGAGCAACGCCTGTAATCCCAGCACAGGGAGGCAGAGGCAGGCGGATCTCTGTGAGTTCAGGGTCAGCCTAGTCTGAGAAACGAGTTCCAGGACAGCCAGGACTGCACAGGAAAATCCTACTCAAAAGAAAATAAATAAATCAAAGAAAAAAGAAATACTTGGGGCTTTTACTTCTAGGCATAGTCCTTTAAAACAAAGGAGGAGAAAGCAGTTCACACAGAGAGGTGGCCAGAGCTCTTGTGGACCCTGCTGGGTCTCTGGCCATGCTGGAAACTCTGAGCGGCTGAACAAAGAACAATCAGGGATCTTGGAGCTGAATGATGCCCAGAGCTTGTTGTGACTTGCTCATTAAGCAAAGCCTGCAACAGAGATATCAGAAGGCAGGAGGCCCACACCAGCCCTTCTGAAGTAAGGGGAAGGTTTACAATCCCAGCATTCCAGAGGCAGACAACACGGCCACAGATTTGAGGTTAGCACCATTAGACTTTGTTCCACAAAGATCAAGGTGAGCCACAACGAAACTTAGCACTCTTGAAGGAGGACAACAAAACCCAGACAAGGTAAATAAAAGGACAACCTCACGATAGTACATCACATTACTGAAAATCAGTGATAAGGGAAGGCCTGAACAGAGAGAACTCCACTGTTCTCACGCAGCAGCACAGATGAAAATACAGCCAGTGGAGAGCACACCAGTAATCGAAGCACCCGGGAAACTAAGGCAGGAGTTTCAAGGCCAGCCTGGGCTACATCAACAAAAAACATTGACATCAACACAACAGAAAGAAAATCTGTAGTATAGGGTCCTTTCAGGTTCTCATTCCTCGAGATGCTACAATTACAGGTGTGAATCACCACAGCCAAGGTTCCTGGTCCTCATTCTCCCTGGTGCTGGGTTGCAGGTGTGGACCACATCTGGAAGTAATCCAGAATTCTAAATTTGGGAAAGATCTCTTCAGATGAAGGTGAAATTATAGGCATTCACACACAAGTTTTGGGAGTTTTCACCAGTAGAACACACTATTAAAACAAAACAAAACAAAAACGGTCAGGGGCTAGAGAGATGGCTCAGTGATTAAGAGCACTGGCTGTTTTTCCCCAGAGGATCTGGGTTCAATTCCCAGCATCCACACAGTGGCTCACAAACCATCTGTAACTGCAGCTCCAGGGGACACAATGTCCTCTTCTGGCCTCTTTAAACACAAGGCACACATATGGTGCACAGACAAATATGTGGACAGAACATCCATACACATTAAAATAAACAAATAAATTTAAGAGGACGTAGCTTGAAAGTCAGTACTGGAACCTGACAAAAATAGTCAATCCAAAATATAACAAAAAAAGATATACTTGACAAACAAGAAACACCAAGATGTGCAGATTCAAGCCAAGGATAGCAAATGAATATTAAATGTCACCGATTCAAACATCCCCACTTAATGGCAGACATGCTGAGACAGGGAACCAAAGGTCTAGCTCATGTCGCCTAGAATGGTCCTCCTCCACTGTGGCTGACATAGTGTTCCACTGGAAAGAGACTTCATTTCATCAGTCACCCCCAACAGAACGGTGGACGGCCCTTCATCTAAACCGAGAACTGTGTTGGCTGGTTTTTACTAACTTGACACAAACCTAGACAAATCTGGGAAGAGAGGGTCTTAATTGAGAAAATGCCTCCAGAAGACTGGCCTGAAGTAGGTCTTGATTAATGATTGACATAGGACAACCCAGCCCATTGCACGTGGTGCCACCCTGGGCAGCTGGTCCTGGGCTATGTAAGAAAACAAACTGAAGAAGCCAAGAGGCACATGGCTTTTGCTCCAGTTCCTGCCTCCTGGTTCCTGCCTTGAGTTCTGGCCCTGACTTCCCTCAGCAGTTACAACTACAGTTGGAAGCTGAAATAAACCCTTTCTTCCCCCCAAGTTACTTTTGGTAATGGTGTTTATTACAGCAATAGAAACCCTAGGACAGGAATGGTGGATTTTTTCCTTAAAAAAAAAAAAAAAAAAAAGAAGTGGTGGTGGGAACCCCAGAGAAATTGCTCAGCAGTTAAAGCACTCACTGCTCTCCTGTAGAAGACCCAAGTTTGATTCCAGCATGCTGGGTAGCCCAAGACCTCTGGTAATTTCAGCTCTAGGGGGATCCACTGTTCCTGGCCCCCATGGACAGCCGTGATCACATGCACACACCCACAACATACACATAAAGACAATCTTTAGGGGAGCTCCCTTCATGAGTCTTCAAGCCCCCAACTATTTTCTCTGTTCCCACTGTGTCATCAACACGTTTAGATCACAGTGCGTCAGGTGCTGGTTGAGGCCTAAACTGTACAGACCTGTAGAAATGATTTGACTTGAGAAGTTCCACAGCTTCATATACTTTGTGGATGGACAGCAGGTAGGAGGCAGCCTTGACATACTGATCCTGGAAACACAGCTGCTTGGCAAAGGCTTCCACAGCCCACAGCCACACACTATAGCCAGCTTAAAGAAAAAAGGAAGAAGGAGGGTGTGTAAACGGAGGTACATTTGAGTTAAAATGCCGTTTCCATCACTCCAGCAGGCAGAACCATCAGGCATTACTTCAGATGCTACTGTAGCCCTTCTTTCTGCTCCACCTCCCTCCCCACACCCATACTCTGAAACAGGATTTGTTCCTTTGACTCACTCTATCACACAAGAGATGAAGTTCAGGGAACACTTCTGGGTAGAGGTAGACAGTGACAGACTGCGTGGCTATGCGTGCCTTCCACTGAGGATGTGGTCTAAAGAGAGCTTCTGGCTGGATTGAGGAGACCTACCACGCATTCTGATCTATGTGGCCCACTTACATGTTCACCACAGCATCCAAGGCTCCACTTCACAGCCAGAGAGATGCGTCAATCATGGCACCCCTACTCTAACTTACTCATTCCTAAGAAGATTTTGATATACGGTTGCTTTTTTGCTGTCACTTCTCAGCAGCTGTTTCTTCTTTAAGACAGGGTCTGACTACACAGCCCTGGCTGGCCTGGAACTCACAGAGATCCACCTGCCTCTGCCCCCCAGAGCTGGGATTAGTGTGCAACACCATGTCTGGCTGGCACCATCTTTTTTGCGACATCTCCAATAGAGCCGGCCATGTTTGTGGGGGAGGAATGGTAGTCTTTTAAGGGAAATTTAGGGGGACTTTTTCTTCTTGCTTCCTTGAGCTGGGCCATAACTCTTCATTTCCTAACATGGTGTACTTTATCTACCTTCACCATTTCACCAAACTTCGATTTCTCCTTGCCTGGCTGTCCTTCACCTCTCGTTGTACTTCTTAGAAAACTCTGCAAATTGACTAGGATGTCTAGATTTTCCTTATGTTCTTTTCTGCAAATCTGCGTAAGGAAGGCATAGACAGACATCTTGCCATTTGGTTTCTTAGGGTCACCTTTAGCCATCTGGACTGTACTGTTCACAGTACAGCACAAGGCACAGCACAGACCAGTGCGCCCAGGCTCCTGTCAGCTGCCTCCATTGACAGACACCTTGATTCTTCTCTACTCTGGGGCTTGCTCATGTTAAGAGTGCACAAGGCTGCTCAGGCTCTGAGTATTTGTAAGGGTTTCCACTCTGTGTACATGACTTCACAGGTCTCTTACTTAGAGACATGTGGGTAAATCCTTACAGTCTGTTATTACATCCACAAACATGAGTGTAGTTTAATTTCTATCATTAGAACGGTTGGGCCAAAGGCTTTAAGCATTTTCAAATCTGTCACACAGTCCAATTGGCCTTCAAGAAGTGCTTTGCCCATCAGTGGCCTATGTGCTAGAGGCACTGCCGAGCTGGCCCTGGGGGCCAGCGGTCCTGGACAGACTGATTCCCATGCGCTGTTAGAAAAAGAGCAAGCTTGGCTCCGTCTGCCTCCCCGACGAGGTCCTGTCTTCCCTCCATTCTGACCTCTGTGCTGCCCCTGCCACCACTGAGCAATGCTGGCTCTGGCTCCCAAGCTCCAGAACTGTGAGCAGAATGACTCTGCTCCTTTCAGAGCACAGGGCTACAGCTCTTGTCTGGACAAAACACAATGGTGATGTGTCCCCAGCCTTTGCCACTGCTGCAGCACCAGCTTCTGTGAAACCATCTACTTCTAAGTGACTTGAAGCCCAAGGCAAGTACTGCCACGTCATCTTTTCTCCTTTGTGCCCTGAACTGGTGAGTCCTTTGCCCGGCGTCCTGGCTGCTGGCTGTGCACCGCCACACCAGTGCCCCAGCTGCTGGCCCTCACCACCACACCAGTGCCCCAGCTGCTGGTTCTGCACCACACCAGTGCTGGGCATCTTTAATGGCACGTTCTGGAAGGCCACACACTTTTTCTGGAAGCACATACCTACTGGTGCCACAGCCACAAGGCTGTCGGTAAGCTCTCCTCTCTCTGCCGCCGCCTGGAGAACACCTTTCAGGTCTCCTTTCCAGAGCATGAGCTGGTGAAAAAGCTCAGGATGACCACTTTCCAAGTGACCTTTTCCTGTTCAGGAGAGACAGTGTAAGAAAGCTGTTTTTACCTTTATAAAGCAAGAGTCACAGTGGAGGAGAATACGTAGTCACCTACTAAAATGACTCGTTTAATTAAAAATTTTTATTTTATGTTCACTGGTATTTTGCCTGCATGTATGTTTGTGTGAGGGTGTCAGATCTTGAAGTTACAGACAGTTGTGAGCTGCCATGTAGGTGCCGGGAATTGAAGCCGGGTTCTCTGGAAGAATAGCCAGTGCTCTTAATCACTGAGCCATCTCTCCAGCCCCGATTTTAAAATTTGATATCTTTCTTTTCACTTTACTTCAGAGACAAGGTTTCTGTTTGTGTACTATGACACCTGCTCCAGCTCATCCTCTTGTCTGTTTCCATTTTGTAGCTGGGTTAGGACTGCAGTGTGAGCTATGTGTGTTCTGAGGACTGAACTCGGGTCAGAAGTGCACTTTACCTGCTCAGCCAGCCCTCTACTCCTGGCTCTTTTTTTTTTGTTTTTTTGTTTTTAAAGACAAAGTCTCCTCATAGCTCAGGCCGCTCTAGAACTTACTGGATAGACACACAGTGGCCTCGACTTTGTGACACTCCTGCTTTGGCCTCTGGAGTGCTGGGATGTAGATGGACCACAGACCAAACTCAACACATATGAAATGGGTCTGGAGCCCAGCTGACCACTGTCGCCAGAGGCCTTCAAGTGCGTTCCACCAGTGAGTGGCTACTGGTTGGAGTCTGACAACCACATAAAGGACATGTGCCAGTAGCCAAGATGGTAACACATTTGTAAGCAGAAAAAGCTGCATATGCACAGGCAATGCATAGGCTGGCAGCCACAGAGAGTGACGAGAGCAGGGTTATGTAGATGACGGAGTAGGCCTCACCTTCTGTTTCCATCATCCTGTACAGAGTAGCCCTGTCTGTGAAAAGGCCCAAGTGGAACCGTTCCTCCAGGTCGGCAGACACATCTTCATTTAGCTCTGTGAATTGAAAAGTCAACAGGGAAAAGACAGCTACTGCTTGCTTTCCAGTTGTTTCGGGATACATGCCCAACACCTGCTCCAGAGAAAAACCCACACTCCAGGTCCTCACTGACTCTACCTCCTGTTACAGACACAGTTTGGAATCTTTAAAACTCAGCTTGGGCAAAATTCAAAGAGACAACACTGTTTTGTAATTTGTGCCGACAAAGGCTTGAGGGAAAAATATTGTAAGAGGATTCTAAATTCAACATGTTGTTTATATTTACTGTTAAAAAATTAACCAAAATTAACCAGAATGGCCTAAGAAGTCCCTAGGAGCAGGCATGGAGCTGGACACCTTTAATCCTCATGGCAAAGGCAGGAGGATCTCTGTGAGTTCGAGGCCAGCCTGGTCTATAGAGTGAGATCCAGAACAGCCAGGGCTACACAGAGAAACTCTGTTTTGAAAAACCAATCAACCAACCAAACCAAATCAAAACAAAAACAAACAAAACTAAAACAGTCGATTGTGTTTATGTACGGCTCAATGGTAGAGGACCTGCCTAGCACGTGCAAGGCCCTGGGTTCCATCCAGAGTACCCACCCCATCTGAGAATGTAAAAAATCCCTATTTCCAGTAAGGTTAACTGTTGTTAACCAAGGAGGCTCTAGGCCATATCAAAATTCCCAAACAAGCCATACCTATAAAAAGAACAGGAGAAACCAGTGGTAGCCAGTGGAGTGGGCAGGGGGATTCACTCTCTTAGATTCTTTTTAACACATCAAATTCATAATAAAAACACCAAGTTGCTCAAACACTAAAATACTGGGCTGTGACAAACAAAAACAAAATCGTTTAAAAAATACAACCTCTATCAACTACATCAAAGTAACTGCCACATGTTCTGGGGCATCTCTAGTTTTTTTGTTTTAACCTAAAGACACTGGGAGGGAAGAGTGGAAAGCAGATTTACACTGAGATGTGCAGATGCTTTGCCTGATATGGCACAAAGAAGGCTGGCTGGGTAGCAGAGTGACAGATGGGATACTGGGAGCGGTGACTACAGGACAGGGGCATGGCAGTGGGGCAGGGGCCAAGGATAAGGGAAGCTGGGAGAAAAGCAGGAGGTAATAATCTCAATGTTTGCTCATTCACTTAACACACAGCACCATTATCAACTGCTAGTGCGCAGGCTCAAGGAACAGCACTCGGTACCTTTGGCGTGTGTTGCAGTTGCTAGTACCAAACAGTCTCGATGGAGCTCCTCTTTGGATCTATGATCCAAGCTTGTGCTCAGGGGAAGCATGGAGCGAGCCTTCCTCTTCTTGAGCAAGGCTTCTGAAATGCAACAACAGCACATGGTTTCAGAAAAACAGATCAGAGACGGAGCCCAAGTGTGGGCAGTGTGGGTGTGGCCTGCAAGAGGCAGCACTGAGCAGGCCACTCTCAGCAGCTTTTACACCACGCTGGCTGATGCTCCTGCTAACATTCACAAGTGGTATCAACCACTATAAGACACTGCAAGTGCTGAGCAGTATGTAAGGAAAAAACAAAAACCCAAACAACCTCAAACAATCTAATCAGATCATTCCACACTTGGGCAAAAGGCTCTCTTGGGCACAGATGGCCTCAGGAATATTTGGTAAAATGTGCTCATGAAAGGTACTGACCTGGCTTCTCTTTGGGTGGCTCCTTTTTCAGTGGGGTGGCTTTGCTATTAACTGTGACTTTTGACTTTTCAAAACCTAAGGAAACGGCAGTGCAGGAAACAGCTTCACCAGAAACTACATCAAGAAAAAAAACCAAAAACCAGACAAGGTTTGAGACAGAACTATATAGAAAGGCAGTACGTAGGCAAGGGAACTCAGGTCTGTAACCTCAGCATTCTGGATACTGAGGCAGGATCAGTACAGGTTGAGGCCAGCCTGGGCTACACTGTGAGTCCCAGGACAACCAACTGTGGTTACAGAGTGAGACCCTGTTTCAAAACCACTGTAGAGCTAGCTGTTGTTTTAAGAGCATCAACAGGCTCAGCAATGCAATTCTAGCAACCGTGCCCTGGATGAGCTGCATGAGTGCTCTGGCCCCACTCACTTCACAGACTGGGCTTCAGGAGTCTCTAAGCTTATCATCCATAACTCCAAGACATTTGATTTGGAAACTGCTCACATGGCAAGTCACTTGCCAGATAACTGTATAAATAGGAAAAGGCTTCACTAACAAAAAGCAACAGGTCACAGGACAGTCACAATCCTAGGTACACAAACTGTTTCTGACCCACAGAGGCCAAGGATGTTTTGTGTAGCCCTTATTGATACAAAGGCATTTACAATTATTATCATCACTGCATGTGCTCTGTTGTGCATGTGGAGGTCAGGACAATTCTCTGGAGTCAGAGCTCTTCTCCCACCTTTCCATGGGTTCCAGAATCGAACCCAGGACTGTGTGGCAAGCACTTGACCCACTCAGCCATCTCATCATCCCCCAAGATAAGAGCATTTTGATAAACCTAAAGAATAAACATGGTAAGCTTTTACTAATTTATCTACCCAAATTATGGGTCCTCCAGACGAACTAGGATGGAGGAGGGTCAAGGGTACTTCTGCTCTGGCTATTTCAGTCCTGCTACATTGAAATCCTGGAGTTCAGCATAAATCAGTTTGGATATTTAATCATTCATTTTAAGAGGTATAAAAACAAGATACTTAAGGTATAAGAGAATAAAAGTGCTATTTTGATCTATAAACAACCAATTCTCTTCAAACATGCAGAAAATTATGAGAGCTAGTGGCACATGCATTCCATGAGAATCTGAGATATGCTCTAGCAGAACTGAGGGAAAGAACTGGCCCTCTGTGGTGGTTTGAATAAGAATGGCCCCGTAGGCTCATGAGTGTGGCCTTGTTGGAGGAAGTGTGTCACTGGGGGGCTTGAGATTCCAAAAGCCCAGGCCAGGCCCAGTCTCCCTTTCCCTCAGCCTGTGGAAAGGCTGCAGCTCTCAGCTATTGCTCCAGAGCCGTGATGACAACAGGCTAAAAGTCTCTGAACCCAGAAGCAAGCTCCCAATTAAATGTTCTGTTTTTAGTGAGACTTGCTCTGGTCTCGGTGTCCCTTCAGAGCGACACAATAGTGGTTAAGATGCCAGGCTGGGCGGGGACTTGCTTGTTCCCATATAAGTAGGACATTTAAGGCCAGCTGTTCAAGGGACGTGCTTTCCTTCCCAGACGTGCCCTCCTCTCCACGCCTGCCTCTGCTCACACACTGTCCTCTCACTGTGCCCCACGGTCTTACCCTGAACAGCCGAATCTCTCCTGTATATTACTGACTCCACCCCAGTCACACACTACATCTCTTCTAACACTTCAAAGTGGCATTTAGACCTTCTAAAGATGGAGAGAGAGATGGCTGAAAGGTTAAGAGCACTGGCTGTTCTTGTAAAGGACCTGGGCTCAGAGCTCACAACTGTGCCTAATTCCAGTTTTAGGGGACCCAGTGCTCTCTTCTGGCCTACATGGGCACTGTACTCTTTGTGGTACATAGTTGTAGGCAAAACACTCCATACAGGTGAAACAAAGATGTTAAAAATCAAACCAACCAAACCCCTTTCAACAATGGTAACGCGGTTTGCAGAGTCTCCATTGACACAGAAACTACACACTGAGGAAGGACCTGCTACTTCAAGACACCAGAGGAGGGGTTTCGAAGCACCTACCCACTGGGGACGGTGGCAGCTCTGGCTCCTGGGCTTCCTCTTCAGCATCCTGGTCCGACACACCGTTCTCAACAGGTCCCGCATTCCCCCTCGTACTCTCCTCTTCATTGCCAACGGGGGAATCTTGCTTTGCAGGCAGTCGCAAGGTGGGCTTTTTCTTCTTTTTAAGCTTTGGCTTCGGTTGAGAGAGCCGCTTTTTCTCTAGTTCAATACACTTTTTCCCTACAAAGACCACAAGAAAAACAACAACAGACTACAATACACACTGTGGGTCAGAAGCGCCCTGGTGAAATCCTCCCAAATCACACGCACTCTTCTGACAGTCTTTACACACCCTTCTGCCTTCTCCACGACTTCACAGCTACCCCTCCATCAGCAGCCAAGCCCTGGAATTTCATTAACCCACTCATGTCTGCCCACACTTACTAAGGGATGTAACTGGTCTCAGAGACACTGCTGCTCTGGGGTACCTGAGAGATGGACAGTACATGCTTTTTATCTGTCCTTTTGGTTATTCTAATTATGTGATCAGAGGGTGTCCTGGCAGTGTCTGCTGCCCATTACCACCACACTTTTGGACTCCCGAGTTCCAGCACCAGACTCCAAGTGGGCACTTGTGAGTTCCCTGGCTGGCATGCACTGCCGGACACACATGGTTCTCAGGAGAGTCCACGTGACTGGACCTGAAGAGCACACGTGCCATGCACCTGGCACTTACTGGTCTGTGGCATCTAGCACTGCCCTCTTCCTTACTTAGAGCTTGTACATTTGCTTTCAGTCATTTTTATTGTTTTCGCATTTCAGCTGATTCTGACAGTCACAGTACTGGAACCCAGCACTCGCAGCACAGACCAGATGTGAACTTCTTCTTGACCTGAGACCCCCACCGCGTAGATGCCCTGGCTGTGTGGCTCCAAGTTTGAGTTTTGGCTGCTCTAGGGTTTCATAGAAACAGTACATTCCCTGTGCAGTCCCCTGGACCTGGCTGCATCTGCTCAGTGTGACCTGTCAGAAATGTATCCATTTTGCTGCATTCATAGTAGCTGCTGTTTCTGTTCTGGGGACTGAAACAGTTCTGTATACATGGGCAGCCCACAACTTCCTTCCTATGCCTATGAACATTTCCTCTGTAAGGATACACTCACAGGTCCATTAGCATTTGAGCTGTGTCCAGTTTCTGACCACAGACAAAGCTAATTTGAACATTCTTTTACAATATGGTAGGAGGATGGGAAATGTCATAGTTGGGGGTATATTTCTTTATCTCCTGTTTCTAATTGTTTATGGTAGGGAGACATCATGCCAGGTACCAGTTAATCTTTGGTAGCTGCAAATACAATTCCCTTGTTTATTTTGTTTAAATAAAAAATATTTAAGCCGGGTGGTGATGGCGCACGCCTTTAATCCCAGCACTAGGGAGGCAGAGACAGGTAGATCTCTGTAAATACAAGGCCAGCATGGTCTACAGAGCGAGATCCAGGAAAGGCACAAAGCTACACAGAGAAACCCTGTTTCAAAAATAAATAAATAAATAAAATTTATAAAATTTACATTTATTTTAATAAATTTATGAAATTCACATGTAAATGATAGAAATTATTTATATGAATGTGTGTCAGAGGGAGAGACAGATAGATAGATACATAGAAAGATAGATAGGGGGCTGGAGAGATGGCTCAGAGGTTAAGAGCACTGGTTGCTCTTCCAGAGGACCTGGGTTCAATTCCCAGCACCCACATGGTGGCTCATAACCATCTGTAATGAGATCTTGTGCCCTCTTCTGGTGTGCAGACATAATGCAGGCAAAATACTGCATACATAATAAATAAATCTTAAAGAAAGAAAGAGAGAGAGAGAGAGGAAGGAAGGAGGAAGGGAGGAAGGAAGGAAGGAAGGAAGGAAGAAAGAGGGGAAGGAGGAAAGATTAGAGGATAGCTTGTAAGAGTTGGTTTTCTCCTTCCACTACGTGAATCTTAGGGATCAAATTCAGGCTGTCAGGCTTACCAGCAAGCACTTTATACACAATGTTATATAGCAGTTTCCCGATTGATACAGTCCATTCTGCAGGGAAGCTCTTTAAACAGGAAGGGAAAGAACTCAAAAGAGCTTCAGGAAGTCCCTGAAACTGGCAGGATTCACTAGGTTCCTCCCTGCCAGAGTAAACAATAAAGCTGAGAGTCCCCCTCAGAGCAGGAGAAGCTGTACTGCCAAGACTCTGGAATCAGCCCAGCTGCCTGAAAGATGTTCAGAAGAGCCACCTGGGAAAGACACCCTTCAACCTGTTGAGCTGCCTGCAGGCCGTGCAGTGTTTTCCAGGTTCCAGCTTCTGTGAGCTGTCACCCATGCTGGGGTGGGCCTTGGTGATGCAGCTATCTTTGAAGAATTTCTGCTCCTGTTAGTAACCCCTCACCCATATTCTTGTTAGTAACTCATTGGTTCACCAACTTGGACTTTGGTGGTATCCATACATTAGTCTGTTGTTCACTCTATATACATATTACTAATTAGTGTGTATGCACATTATTATTATTATTTTTTTTTTTCCAAGACAAGGTTTCTCTGTGTAGTTTTGGTACCTGTCCTGTATCTCACTCGGCAGAACGTAAAGACATAAGCCACCACTGCCTGGTGCACATATTAATTACTGTGAGTTTGAGAACTCCTGACCACCACACATACCTATGAAAGTCAAAGGACAACGCTGAGTCAGTTCCCCCTTCCCACCTGTATGTGGGTTCCAGATACTGACCTCAGGTTGACCCAGTACTATCCAGACCACACTTGTTGGCAAGTCCCTTTACCCGTGACAACAAATCTTTTTTTCTTCGAAACAGAGTTTCTCTGTGTAGTTTTGGTGCCTGCCCTGGATCTTGTTTTGTAGACCAGGCTGGCCTCGAACTCACAGGGATCCACCTGGCTCTGCCTTCTGAGTGTTGGGATTAAAGGCTTGCACCTCCTTTGGGCTTTTTAAGGGATTTTCTTGACTGGATCTGAGGTCAGAAGATCCATTAAAATCCAGGCCATACCTTCTAGTGGCACCGTATATAAAAGGACATGGAAAAAGCAGGCCTTTGCCTTTTGCCTGCCTGCCCTCACTCTTGTCAGCATTAGAACCTACTTCTTCAGGATTCCAACACAGACCACAGACCAGCAATTCTCCAGAAATCTTTCCAGACTCCAGCACCAGATTTGGAACTGCTGAGACATCCAGTCTTGTGGACTGAATAACTACTGGATTTTTGGCCTTTCCATCTGGAGACAACCGTTGTTGGACTACTCAGACCACAGCTTGTAAGCCACTCTAGTAAGTCGTGTGTGTGTGTGTGTGTGTGTGTGTGTGTGTGTGTGTGTGCGCGTGCGTGTGTGTGCGTGCCTCTGTGTGCGTGTGTGCGCGTGCGCGCGTGTGCCCGCGCGCGCTTCATTCTGTCAGCTCTGTTCCTTTAGAGAATCCTGACTAATCCCCCACTCTTAGACATCTTGCTGACCCTCCTGTCAACAGCCCCCTTGTGTTGAGCACACCTTTCTTTCTGGCCTAAGATGTTATAGGTGCCTTCATTCCCAATGTCCTCCTAGTGAGTCATGAGGTCTAATAGCCCTGATAAAAGCACAGCCATGTTTGCTACAATTTGGAAGTGTTGGGTGATGCTGAGTGGAGTCAGAGCAACAATTACTAAGGCAGAGAGAAAGGGATTCAGAAAAAACAGTGTGGGTTCCATAACCTCAACCTGACCAACCTTGAGGAGGCCGGGAATGGTCCTGCATGGAGGTCAGCCATCTGTATACACAGAAGTCATCTGCACCCGAGTAGATGCATTCTGGGTCCACTGGTGACCACGCCACACATAACAGCCGGCCTCGATGTCCTCGGAAATTGAACAAAGGCTCTTCCCGGAGGGCGTCCCACACCTAGAACCAACAGTAGTATGACAGAACAATTGATATATTGTTCTGGAGCATTAGTTGCTCAATTAAAAATAAACTCACAACAGGCTTTTGACTTTCACATGATTTGTATTTATCTAAGGCAGTCATGTGACAACACTATCTCACGTGGCCCACACCTACAGTTCCAGCATGGAAGCGTGAAGCAAGAGGACTAAAGCTTTGAGGACAGGATGGTGAGATGGCTCAGCACAAAAGGCACTTGCTGCCAAGTCTGATGACCTGAGTTCAATCCCCAGGACCTACAGGATGGGAGGAGAGCACCAACTCTTATAAGTTTTCCTGGATGGATGGATGGGGAAAAACACACACACACACACACACACACACACACACACACACACACACACACACTAATTTAAAAAACAAACTAAACCAAAATACAAAGAGTTTGAGGACAGCCTGCCTTGCATAGCAAGACCCTGCAGCAAAAGCCCAAACAACAACAAAAACAATGCCTACAATTAGCTAAAATCTTTGTGTTCATTTGGTAGAAAGAGATTTTGGGGGCCACTTGGGTCCACTACACTTAGAGTAATCAGAATTCCCCACGCGGACAATAAGTCACAAGTGACCTGCTAAGGGCTATAGGGAACTAGTGTCTTCTAGCTCAGCCAGCCCTTCTGTAGATAACAGAAGAGGGATGAATGAAACAACCCCAAACAGGGAAGCAGAGAAAGTTCAGGTTACCGTAAGCTGTTCCAGGACAGCTACCGCTGTTCCAGGACAGCTACCGCTGTTCCAGGACAGCTACCGCTGTTCCAGAGAAACCCTGTCTAGAAGCTTTCCCCACAAAATAAGTCAAGACCTCAGGCCCAAGGACACACAGTACCTGAGCTGTACCATCATAGCAAGCGGACACCAGCCTTCCATCATGATGAGGGCTCCACGCCAGACTGGTAACCTTGGCTGTGTGCCCGGAGAGGGTCCGGAAGGGCTCTGTGATGGTCACTGGAGACTCAGGATTGCTCTCTAAAAGGCAAGGGGAAGAAGTCACAAATAGCCACAGAAAAAATGCACAGATGACAGGACATCCCAAGAGGCAAGGAAGGCTCTGTGAGATCTCAGTGATTAAGAATGTAGTTTAGGGGCTGGAGAATGGCTCAGAGGTTAAGAGCACTGGCTGCTCTTCCAGAGGTCCTGAGTTGAAGTCTCTGCAACCACATGGTGGCTCACAAACATCTGTAACAGGCATAATACTGTATATATAATAAACAAATCTTAAAAAAAAAAAAAATGTGGACAGGTGTCTCCATGACGGTAAGGTGACCTGCTGATGTACCACGAAACCTAAGTCAGAAGCTCATTTTTTAGTAAAAGGGGGGGACCTGTAGGGCCCTGGCCCCATTTTGAGTAACTAGCCTTGCTTGCTGACCTTGACCTTGATATCCTCCCTATGCTAATTCCCTGCTGGTTTCCACCCTCCTGCATGCTTAAGGGAAGTTCCTTGTCTGTGTATCCTGCATATTGGGCGTTAACAGTTTAGATGCAAGATTGTAAAACATTGCCAACTTCTGC
This sequence comes from Onychomys torridus, assembly GCF_903995425.1. NCBI lineage: Eukaryota > Metazoa > Chordata > Mammalia > Rodentia > Cricetidae > Onychomys > Onychomys torridus. Next base: position 46,199,082 of record NC_050450.1, read on the forward strand.
CTTCCGGGGTTCTCCCATTATGCTGTAAGCCTGTATTTAAGACCTCCTCCTTCAATAAATGGCATTCGGCATTCAAAAGAAAAAAAAAAAGGAAAGAAAGAAAGAAATTGAAGACAGGGATGTTCTAAAACAGGAAGTGGTGATGGTGTCATGGGCCTATGAGGAGGCTGGACTTAAGTCTATCAAATTGTGCAAACAGGAAAATTGTATACTACGTGAATTATCTGTCAATAAAGATCTTATTAAAAAAAAAAAAAAAAAAAGAATGTAGTTTAGAGGTCAAGGCCAGCCTAGTCTACAGAGTGAGTTCCAAGACAGCCAAGGCTATACAGAGAAACCCTATCTCAAAACAAAATAAAAACCAACCAAACAAACAAAAAAACCAAACAAAGAAATGTAGCTTACACCTAGGCAGTGGTGGCGCATGCCTTCAGTCCCAGAACTCGGGAGGCAGAGGCAAGCAGATCTCTGTGAGTTCGAGGCCAGCCTGGTCTACAAAGTGAGTTCCAGGATGCCAGAGCTGTTACACAGAGAAACTCTGTTTTGAAAAACAAAATAAAACAAAAGGGGCGCGGGGCCTGGAGAGATTGCTTAGTGGATAAGAGCACTGACTGCTCTTCCAGAGGACCCAGGTTCAATTCCCAGCACCCACATGGCAGTTCATAGCTGTCTGTAACTCCAGTTCCAGGGGATCTGATTCCTTCATGCACATAAAATAAAGTTAAATAAATAACTAAATAAGTAAATAAATAAACACTTTGTGGGAGGTGGTGGGAGAAAAAAACTGTAGCTTACTAGATTATATGATGAGACCATAAAGTCTCATCAATATGGCTACCTAAACATGACTGAACAAATACGACACCAATAGCTAATGGAGAAGGGAGAAAGCTTATGAGGCCTCAACACTCAACAACTACAAGCAGCTAAGAACTACTGAAAAGGGAGAACAGTCTTCCCCAGGGAAGACTGCATCAACTGGTTAGCTAACACTAAATCGTCAGCCCTAAAAACACAAGCACATAACTAACATTAAAGGGATTACGAAGAATGCAATTATGTACTTAGGAATGTATATGTAACAACAAAGAAAAACAAGGCCATGAATCTGAAAGAGTGAGGGGGTACACGGAAGGGTTTGGAAGGAGAAAACAGGAGCAAATGATATAAACTCAAAACAAAAGACTTCAAACAACAACAACAAAAAGAATGTAGCTCACTAACAGGCCCTGACACGGAGGCTACCACAGGAGGTTATAGGCCAACACGAGAGCGCCTCCTTCTGGACATGCCTACACTCACACAGTAGTGACAGTAGGTAGGAACAGATCTGAAGCTACTCATGAGAAAATACCAGATAAAACCAAACTGCAGGAACAGTGACCAAACAACTATTCTGCGTTTCTATCACTATCAATTCTTTTATCTGAAGAAATCCACTCTTTAAAAAAAAAAAAATCTAAGCCGGGCGGTGGTGACGCATCTTTAATCCCAGCACTCGGGAGGCAGAGCCAGGCGGATCTCTGTGAGTTCGAGGCCAGCCTGGGCTACAGAGTGAGATCCAGGACAGGCACCAAAACTACACAGAAAAACCCTAACCCTGCCTTGAAAAACAAAAACAAAAACAAAAACATCTATTTGTGACGTCTATAATTTCACCTTCACTAGGATCTCCCCCAGGCACAGAATCCAGATTACAGTTAGACAAGGAAAACAAGGCTGCAGCCCAGCGCTCAGCAGGCCCAGGCAGGAGGGCAGGTTCATCTCAAAGCCTGTCTCACCCCGGCCCAGAAGTCAGTGTTACCTAGGACAGTTCTCAGGTTGTGCACGTAGATGGCTGCGTTGTTGGAGCCAGAAGCTATAAGGCAGCTCAGCTCTGGACGGCTGCCGTGCTCATGGTGCCAGACTATGGCGTTCACCAGCTTGTGGTGCTGCTGGATGGTGCAGAGCAGTTTCAAGTTGGGAACCTGGAATATTTCTATTGACCTGGAACAAGACGCAGCAGGATGAGAATGCTGGCTAATCAAGTCACAAGCCGCCCTGCTCTTCCCTCAGTCCAGGGAAGGAGAGACAGAAAGCACGGCACACTGTCCCTGGCAGAGGTCTCTCACAGCACCAGGAACTAGCTGAGGGTGAAGGTGGGGTGAGAATCATGAACTAATGTCTGAAGAAAAAGGGCTGTGACTAGTGAACAGTGGACAAAACACAGTCAAACCCCAACAGCCAGCACAGTGTAGTCAGACACTGTCAGTGAGCTGTAAAGATTCAAATAATTCTGTCTTCACAAAGGTGTGGAGTCCAGATCAGCTGAAGCTATCCACAGTGGATCCTAACACAGACAGAACACAATGGGACTGCCCCTGGACACTGCAGAAAGCCTTGGCCAGCCAGGGAACGCTACAGTAACAGAACTTTTTGTAAAGGACACACTCACCCATCTTCATTGCCAAGAGCCATGACTTTGCCATCTCCTTTCCAGCTGATCTCTGTGTGCACAGGCAGCTTGTACTAAAAAGCAAAACAAGCCAGGCATGGGTATAAACATTTTCTTTCCACTCTTCACCTTATAAATCGATGACATCATGAGAGGAAAAAAATCCCTGGGGTTAAAATGTTCTAATTCTGAAGGGCAGTTTTCTAGACTAACACCACATTCGGCCAAAGAGCTACTGAGAACAAGTACTCTGACTACAGTTTCTTTCTTTCTTTTTTTTTTTTTAAAGATTTATTTATTATGTATACAGAAGAGGGTGCCAGATCTCATTGCAGATGGTTGTGAACCACCATGTAGGTGCTGGGAATTGAACTCAGGACCTCTGGAAGAGCATTCAGTGCTCTTAACCTCTGAGCCATCTCTCCAGCCCTATGACTACAGTTTCTTAATGGAACAGAGGCCAGTAAGTACTGTCTGCAGCCTTCGCCCTTACAGAATAAGGCTACCCGAAAGGACTCCTTCTACCCTGACAGTCCCTCAGCAAAAGGCACACTCCCCAGCATTTCCCACAAGTCTACTGCTCAAAATCAGATCGGCTGTTCCTCTTGGGCCTGACAGGAGCTTGTGCGCTTGCTTCTTTTTCTTAAAAATATTTTGTGTGTGTGTGTGTGTGTGTGTGTGTGTCGTTCACGAGCACAGGGGTGTGTATGTAGAAGTCTGAAGATAACTTTGGGATTAGAGTCTCTTCTTCCACTTTTATGTAGGTTTCTGCACAAAACTCAGGTAGTCAGGTTTGGTGGCAACCTGTTGAGCCATTTCATTGGCCCCATGACCCTATTTTTCTTACTTGTTTATGTCTACTCCATACATGCCCACAACTTTTTCAAAGTCATCTATGTGAAGGGATTTCAAATTTCTATTTCCTATGCAGAATCCTCTGAACTCTTAGTACAGAAACTCAGCTGTCACTCAACTAAAATCTGTCAGGGCAGGAATTTTGTTCATTACTGGATGTTAACATACAAACAACATTGAAGAAAATGAAAGAATACAATCAAATATGATTTATGATTATGTTCCCTTGTGGTAAGCATACAAAAATAGAAGCAACAATTAAAACTGCTTATTTGCAAGGGTAAAGAAACCTCAACATTTATGATTTGACTTAAGGACAATTGTAGAAGCCAGGCATTGTGGTGCGCACCTGTATCCTAGCACCTGGGAGGTGGAGGCAGGAACCAAGCTTGAGGCCAGCCTGGGTTATGTTTGATCCTGTCTCAAAAAAGAAAGAAAGAAAAATAGTTGAGTCATACAAATACAGTGACACAAAGTTAAAGCAAATGTGATTAAATGTGAGATCCAGGCAAAGGACCCGAGAGACTTTTTGTATTATTGTACATGTGTGACTGTGTGCACATTCTTATAATCCAGCACTTGGGAGGCTGAGAGAGGAAGGTCAGGAACTTGAAGTTAGCCTGGACTAACAGGAAGTCATCATATCAAAAGAGAAGACCAAATGAGGCCTGAGCACAACCACATGAAGTCATTATCAACAGGGTTAGCTTCAAAAGGATGCACACCTTTACTCCCAGCACTTGGGAAGCAAAGGCAGGTGGCTCTGAGGACAGCTTGGTCTACATACGGAGTTTGGGGCCAGTCAGGACAGGTTCATCCTGTCTCAAAACAAAAAACCCCAAACAAAAAGGGATGCTTTACAGTGAGGATATGAATATTTTTTATCATTACCACTGCAACTAAGTTCCCTCATCCTCCACACAGTCCTTTGCTTTACTCAATGAGAACTATCTCCAAGGTGTAACAGGCAAGCCACAAATTCACCAATAGCTTTATCAACTGTCTGAGAAGTCTGGCTAAGCATGACGGCAGCTTTCAGATGGCCAGAGTAAGAAGAAAAGCCAAAGGCAGCAGAGTGGACTCCAGCCAACTGTTACTTACTCTGATGGAGTTGGTGTCCCTCACAAGCTTGTTGATGTCGAAGGCCTCTCCACTGAGCTTCCAGGGGTTATGCTGCAGCACAATGCCTTCCCCTCCACAGCTGTACAGGGTCAGGGAAGGCCTATCTCCTTCCCCTCCTGGGAAAGAAAAACTCTTGAATGTCTCACTTCACCAGGGTAGCTGCTTCCCTAGCAACATCACTGGCACACACACCATACCGTTAACATGCGTCTTCATGTCCCACCCAAAGGTGGGAAATGATCTAACATGTTGGGATAAAGCCACCCTCCTACCAACCTGGAAACGGTGGGCAGAAAAAGGTATTGTTAACTTCTGAGATACCGTGTTCACTGCCAAGGCTCTTCTGACATTCAAGAGCAGTGACACTGAAGATGTGATCAGAGAAAATGTTAAGGTCTCCAATAAAAACTTCGGACAATGTGGTTTTCCCTCCAGATACGAGAATCTTACTGTTTGTGCAAACAGAGTTCAGGACTTCCCCTGACCAAGAAGGGGTCCCAGGGCACAGCCCTTGCTGTAAAGCTAGCCTCCTGTTGGTCACACAACTCTCTACTCTGTACACAAGGCTAGTGCTAGGGAATCCACCCACAACAGGTGTGGAAAACTTGTGACTCATTTTAAAAGATATTAAGAAAGACATATTACTTTAGAGAAAGTAGCAGCAGCCAGGTGCAGGGCTACAGGAGACACAGACCTTAGCAACCCCAGGCCAGCACCCAGCCTGCGGTTACTCTGTGCAGTGAAAAATGAACAATATTTCAGAGCTGGGGGAGGCAAGAGTCAAGGTTTTCCTTTATTCATCATGATCACCAACCTCTGCTGCTCTCACATAGACTCCTAGAGGCATGATGCACACATGCACACAAACAGACATACACCAGCTTTCAGACTCTAATTAGAATTAAAGGGGAAGAATATACTCATGTGTGTTAAGAATGACTCAGACACTTACCAAGTGACATTGGGGGCACTGGTGGCCCCCAAGCCAACCTGTACACAGTCTTCTTATGATAAGTGCTTGAAATCTGTGGAGGTCTGTGGATGGGGAAAACAGGATGACTTGAATAAAGAGGCCTATTAGAAACAGACCATCTTTCTCTGAAAGGTGCTTCCTGTACATGTAGTTATTGGTATTAGAGAAAAACAATTTAACTTTGCCTCAAATCGTTGGTTGTTAAAAAGCAAACACTTAACTTGCTATGTAACAATGTCAGACACACTTACAATACCCACAGTATAAATTCCTTTGGCTCAAAGCAACAAAATAAACCATCCTGACACCTATCAGTGACACCTTCCGTCCTACCTCACGGCTTAACTTCTAGTAGGCTGACCACTCAGCTTATGGGATGATTTAGTGCTACTTATATCAACATAGTTTGGTTTGGTTATATACTCCTTTGAAACAGTATTTCAGCAAAAATGGAGAAGTAGGCAAGCACAGGTGCTACATAAATACTTACGGCATTGCACATAGACTGGGGAATTGACTTGGAAGATTAGCATTCATGAGGCCTATGGTGGTCCCAATGAGAGTGGTCCCAAAGGGTTCCTATGTTTGAGTTTTTGGTCCTGTTTGGGAAGGTGTGTCTCTGGAGATGGGCTTTGAAGTTTCAAAAGCCAGCACCATTCCCAGGTTAGTTCTCTCTGCCTCAGCTACTGCTCCAGTGCCATGCCTGCCTGCTGCCGTGCTGATCATGAACTCACCCCCTGGAACGGTGAGTCCCAAATTAAACTCGAAATTCTGTAAGTGACCTTGGTCATGGTGTCTTATCAGGGCAGTAGAAAAGTAAGTAGAACAGATCCCTAGCACAGCAAAGAAAAGAAAGAGACAGAGAGGTAAGGCAGAGGGAGGAAGGACATGCAGAGAGGGTAGCTCTGTAGTAGAAATGACTCTTGTATCCTTCTCCATAGAGACACTGGCAGGTCAGGCATTGCAGACATGTGGGTGCTGTGGTGTGAAGCAGTCAGCAGGATGCAATCAGTGAACATGGATGAGCTCCTGCAGAATTTTATTTACACACATTGAGACCATCATCCAGCTTCTTCCTATGCCATGGAACATTGACTCTACCTCATTCCCACATTTAGAAAGGAACACTCTGAGTCATATGTTGCTCTTGTGATTTGCAATGCGGCCAGTGTAAATGAAGACCTATATTTCTAAACTCATGTAATTTCAATCACTTTCAGTACCATTAGCCATGTGTGGCAAGGGGCTGCTGAACTGAACAAGCAAGTCTAAAAAGTAATCAGAGCTGGCGTGTCCAATATACAGTCTGAGCCAAAAATATAAACCTCAAATGTACTCTAGAACTCGCTAGAAGTCATAGTCAAAAAAGATCAAAGGAGGCCAGACATGATGATCCCTATGAGTTCCAGGTCAGCCCCGGATACACAGAGATGCTGTTTCAAAAAGAAAAAAAATAAATAAATAGGAAAGGCAAAGGAAGAAGGGAGATTGACTTAGTATGTGTCAGATAACTCACTAAAGTAAACACATTACATAAGGTGATACATGCCTATGATCCTAGACCATCCAAGGTGGAGACAGAAGGACTAGGAGACGCAGGCCAGCCTCTACTATGGACCAGACCCTATCTCAAAACAACAGTAAGAAAAGATTACAGCTGGGCAGTGGTGGCACAGGCCCTTAATTCCAGCACTCAGGAGTTTGAGGCCAGCCTGATCTACAAATCGGGTTCCAGGACAGCCATGACTGTTATATAGAGAAACCCTATCTCCAAAAACCAAAAGTTACTCATAAGCTACTTTATATTCTTTTTTTAAAAAGTTATTTTTTGACTTTAAAAACATGGGCATTTTGTATCCATTTGTGTACCAAATATGTGCCTGGTTGCCCATGGAGGTCAGAAGATGGCATCAAATCCCCTGGATCTGGAGTTACAGATAGCTATGAGCCACCACGTGGGTGCAGGGAACAGAACCTGGGTCCTCTGGAAGAGCAGCCAGTACTCTTAACCTCTAAGCCATTTCTCCAGCCCTATTTTACACTCTTTTAGAAGTGCTAAGACCATATATGACACATAGAGCGTATCACACTTGGGCTCACGGCTCTTCCAGAATCTGGACACCCGTTCTAAGGATTATTCAGAGACAGGCGGCTTATGCAGTAAGTAGTAGGCAACAGAAAAACTGGCATCAGGAGATGAATTCCAGCCAAAAAGAAACAGCCAGACAAGTACAAGATGAAGAGGTCAGAAAATGAGCTACGATTTGGAAATGCACCCACACTATGGAAAGAAGTGGGTATTCCAGAGAGAAGGACAGCTAAGAGACAACCAAGAACCAACAGAAATGACCCCAGAAAACAGAAAATATCCAGAATATGTCTAATTCCAGATGTCAGCATATCACAAAAGTCTGGACGTTCTCAGTCATAACAGGACTTTACAACTACACAGAATACCACCTTCACATTGTGCTTGCTTTTGGTTGTTTTCGTTTTGAGAAAAGTGTCTCTTTATATATACTAGGCTGGCCTCCAACTCAAGAGATCTACCTGCCTCAGCTTCCTAAGTGCTGGGATTAAAGGTGGGCATCACCATGCCCAGCCTCATCTTTGTTTTGTATTTTTTGGTGCTAGGCAGATGCTCTACAAGTCAACTATATCCCTATCTCTGAGACTGATCGCAGGAGACATCAAGAACCACAGATAAAACAGAAAAGGCCCATGTCCACTAGTCTTGCAGCTTTGTATGTATCTGGAAACTTTTGTACAAAAAGCCACAGTTTATCTTGGTGGCTCTTAAAAAAAATTATTTCATGGTTTTTGTTTATTTATTTTACAGTATTTTGCTTGCACATATGTCTGTGTAAGTGTTGGATCCCCTGGAACTGGAGTTACAGACAGTTGTGAGCTGCCATGTGGGGACTGGGAACTGAACCCAGGTCCTCTGAAGAGCAACCAGTGCTCTTACCCATGAGCCGTCTCTCCAGCCCCTGTTGATGGTTCTTAAATACCAGTCAGGCTACACTGTCATCACCTGGAAAGCTAATTTCTTCTCATTCTTTTTCTTCCTTTTTGAGACAGGGTTTCTTGTGTATATCACGCTGGTCTGTAACCCTTGATCTTTCTGCCTTTACCTCCCAAATGCTGGAAGTAATGATGTGCACCCCTACCTCTCAGTTCATGAGTCCAGGACACTGTGCATGCTAGTCAAGGTCTTTCCTACTAAGCTACATCCTCAGCCTCTCAAAAAAGTTTTTAAAGAAAATTCCAAGTTCCGAACCTCAGTATCAGAGCCAAAAGATTCTACTCTATAACAGCTCTATTGGGGGCCAGGTTCTGGACTCCAAGTTCAATCTGACATCACAGGTGCTCTGCTCACTGAGCTGAGAGAGAGTCAAACTTACTTGTTGGAACAGGTGTCATATAATCCCACTTTCCCGTCATCAGTTCCGAACGCCAAGCAGCCCTCCTTGTTTGGGTGCCAGCACAGCTACAAGAGAAGTTTCCAAATAAGAGAGGAGTACCCAGAGAGGAGCCAGTCTGCAGTCCTGACAGTCTCATGGGAAAGTTTCTTGCTCTTCATTCTCATTGTTCAGTAAGAACAAAAGGGTTAAAACAAGAAGGGCCAGTAAGGATGCCGCAGGTAAAAAGCCCTTGCTTCCACTGGGCAGTGGTGGCGCACGCCTTTAGTCCTAGCACTCGGGAGGCAGAGCCAGGCGGATCTCTGTGAGTTCGAGGCCAACCTGGGCTACAGAGTGAGTTCCAGGAAAGGCACAAAGCTACACAGGGAAACCCTGTTTCAAACCCCCCCCCCCCAAAAGCTCTTGCTTCCAAGCTTCACCACCTGAGTTCAACCTCCCAGGACCCACATGAAGAGGGATGAACTGACTCCCACAACATACAAACTGTGGGAGCCCAGAGGCTTCCTAGTAAGAAATTACTCAGGGTGCGAGAATCTGAGCTTGCTTTAGCCAGCAGAGCTGCATAAGGGGATGATTTGGCCACGGGCGTGATTACCAGGTGTTTGGAAGCACACTTGGCTGTGCAGTGTGCTTGCAAGGGGGAGGTCTTTTGCCTCTCCCCTGGGCATATTATAAAAAGCCCTTTTCAATAAAGGATGAGGCTGTTGGGTATTGATCCAGGCCCTCCCGAAGCTATCCTGTGTTTCTGTTTTTCCTCTCGTCGGCTAGGTCTCCCTTTCTATCATTTCCTAATTCCTTTCTCCTCCACCTAAGAACTCTTCAAAAAGTGGGAGCTGGACTCCCACAACAAATAAATGTGGTAAGAAGAACAGAAACAGTTAAAATCACTGCATTCTGACTGTTCAATACAACCCAGGGCCAATCCCACATACCTCAAACATTTAAGCCATCTCACAGCACTCTGAGCTGATGAAAGAGTCCCCACCATTCAGAGTTTAGACAGTGAGAAGTTCCTGTTTCATCACAGATACCTTTAAACATCCTTTGATTTCCAGCAGTATCTAAAAAGAATCTGGAAAAAATTCTCCAAGAAGTCCCCTTACCGCTGTAACCTTGGACTTGACTCCTTGCCAGAAGTTTTTCACATCGTAATTGTTCTTTATGGAGAGTGTATTCCACACCCGGATCATGCCGTCCCCAACACCTATGGCCAGGCAGCCCACGTCCACAGGAGAAAAGGCCAGGCTATAGGCAAAACCTCCAAGAGAAGGCAATGTCCAGCAGCACTCCAGGGTGGCCATGTCCCAACATTTTACCTAAAAAAAGAGTAAAGGTTCAAAAAGCAAAGAAACAGGGGTTAATATTTCAAATGGATTTAATTCTTCCAGATGGAACTGGAAGAAGCTTCTCTTATGAGCAAACAAATCTGCAATATATCACAAAGCTCAAATCTCTCTAGGAGTACATCCACTCCCAGGCATGTTCAGTGAATTGGCACCCTGCAGCCCAGTCAATAACGGAGAACTCAGGCTTGCCATCTCCCCAGGTCACGGCACTGCTAACCACCTCTCTCACAACTCTGGAAGAACGTGAATGGCCTCCACAAAGAGCTGCTGTCTGACAAGTCATGCATTTCACACCTGGGGGTGTGCAGGAGAAATCTAGCCTAAATCCAGGGCTAGAGCTGCAGCTTAGCTGGTAGAGCATCTGCTTACCATGAAGCCGTGGCTCCAATGCCCAGTACAACCAGGTGTGGTTACGGCACTTAGGAGGTGGAGGCAAAAGGAGCAGAGGTTCAAGGTAATGGGGAATTCAAAGCCAGACTAGGCTAGAGACACGTCTCCAAAAAGTGTCTCTAGCCGGGTGGCGGTGGCACACGCCTTTAATCCCAGCACTGAGGCAGAGCCAGGCGGATCTCTGTGAGTTCGAGGCCAGCCTGATCTACAGAGCAAGTTCTAGGACAGGCAAGTCTACATAGAGAAACCCTGTCTCAAAAAACCACAACAGTGCCTCTGGCCGCTCTTCACAGCCTCTGCTGTTGCCACATCCAGCTCCTTGATAGTAGGGGCTCTGAACTGGAATGCAGAGATGTGGATGAGGACAGACACCTTCCAACCCTGGCCCTGTGACACACCACATTTCTGAACAAAGGCAGAAACCATGTCTTACATCTCTGTCCATGGATGTGGACAGTAGCAGCTGCTTGCCATCCTCAGTCTTCAGAGGACACAAATTGAACACGATTCTGGAGTGATTCTGCCCTTCTGCTGAGGTGCTGAAGAGCGTGTACTTCCGTCTCCATGACTGGGTGAGGTCCCACAGCAGCAGCTCACCTCTGAAAGAACAAGAGCACACCTCTCACCAGCTAGTCACACTGCGGTTGTCTAGCCAGCTCTAGAACCTCAGTGGTAGAAGAATGTGATAAATGCTCCCTTGGTTGCTTGGGAGTCCAAAAGGTTAGTATGGTTGAGGAGAGAGACTAAGTCCTTTTCTCAGCTCAAGAGGCTCCCTGACAGGAAGCTCTCACAAGGAGAACGGAATCGGCCATGGGAAATACTCTTCCAGAATCTACAAATGGGCTGAGGAGCTTCTGACAGAGCTTAAAACCAGCTTAAACTATTGGACCCAACTGCTGGGCTGCTGCACGCCCCCCCCCCCCCCTTGGTGGCCACACTTTGTTTTACAATTCAATGTGTGCCCAAACAGAACTGTTTCGCCGGGTGGCAGTGGTGCATGCCTAGAATCTCAGCACTCAGGAGACAGAGGTGGAGCCTTGTAATTTCCTGGTCTACAGAGCAAGTTCCAAGACAGCCACAGCCATACAGAACCTGCCTATCCCCACCCCTGAAAAACAAAAACAAACTCTTTTTGTGTGAGGTATGGTGGTGTGTACCTTTCTGAACTCAGTTACTGGGACAGCTGAGGCAGGAGGATCACAAGTTCAAGGACGGCTCTACTACAAAGTGAGACCCTTCAAACATTAAACAAGGGCCAGGTGTGGCAGTGCACACTCTTGATGCCAGCACTTGGGAGGCAGAGGCGGTGGAGCCCTGAGTTTGAGACCCTCCTGATCTATACAGAGTTCCAGGCTAGCCACAACTACAGTGATACCCGTTCCCAACAAACAAGCACCAACAACAAATATAAACAAAGGGCTGGTGATGTGGTTCCATGGGTAAAGCACTTGCTTCAAGTCTGCCCTGAGTCCTATCTCTGGAATCCACATGATGCAAAGAGAGAACCAAGTCCTCAAAGCTGTCCCCTCAACTCCACACACATGCCACGGCACACATGCGCAAACACACACAGTAAATAAGGAAGTCTTTGAAATATTTAAAACAAAGCAAAGCAACGCAACACGTGCCCTTTACTCTTCTCTACAGGAGGGAGAAGGAAGCCTCTGGAAGGCGGCGGAGGGAAGGACACAGGTGCTTTTACTCTTGAAATTTCAATGTACAGGACTACCTTTTTGAAAAGTTGTTTGAGGGGTTGGACAGATGGCTCAGTGGTTAAGATACCGGCTGCTCTTCCAGAGGACCCAGGTTCAATTCCCAGCACCCACACGGTAGCTCATAACTATCTGTAACTCCAGTTCCAGGAAACCTGGCACCCTCACACAGATATACAGGCAATGCAGGCAAAATACCAATGCACATACGAATAAATCTTTAAAAATTTTTTTTTTTTAAGAGAGAGAGTCTTGCTATATATGCCAGGCTAGCCTGGAGATGATTCTGCCTTAGCCTCCGGAGGACTGATTATTTTAGGCATGGGCTACCATGTCCATGAACTATCTTTTAAAGACATTTCTCTTCATATTTAGCTTTAATTTATAAAAGTCAACCAAAACTTGCAAACTTCAAGAGTTATCATTTTTGAGTTGGTAGATGTAAGGAGGGGGTGTGGCTAACATTCTGGGTAATTTGCATGCTTTTCTGTATGCCTTATTTATTTATTTGTTTGTTTGTTTATTTATGGTTTTTCAAGACAGGGTTTCTCTATAGCTTTGGAGGCTGTCCTGGAACTCGCTTTGTAGACCAGGCTGGCCTCGAACTCACAGAGATCCACCTGCCTCTGCCTCCTGAGTGCTGGGATTACAGGCATGCGCCACCACCGCCCGGATGAATGTCTTATTTAAAAGGAAGGAATTAGCCTGTAGAACTCTCTCAGTGTCTTTGGCACTGTAAAATACAGTCTTTGCTCTTTTCTGGCCTGCATCTCTGAAGCAGTATCTTTTGCACATGAAGCTGATAGCTGTAGCCTCAAGGTGCCTGAAAGATGTAGGCTGGTCACTCCACAGACCCAGACAGGACAGAGGAGTGGCTTGCAGTCCAATGTTAAGAAAGGGGAGGGATCAAGATAAGCTGGTCACCAATGGCTTCATCAATTACATGCGTGTAACAATAAAAGTCAAATAAGGACTGGAGAGGCCTCTTCTCTCCCACATGCTGCCCTGAGAATCTCAACTGTACCCTCTTGAATATCCGTATAAATAGGTGAGTTTTATCAGTGACTTACACCAATAAACTGAACCTGGTTTACAGAGCAACTCAAGTCAAACCACCTAGGGTTTTCAACTAGCATGTACGTACGTGTGTGTGTGTGTGTGCGCGCGCGCGCGCGGAGCAAAGAGATGGCTCAGCCTGTAAAGATACCCCAAGGAGCCACAGTTCTGCTAATAAACAGCACAGGCCTCACAAATTTTCATTTATTGTGCCAAGATGGCTGGGCACAGTGAGGCACCTGAGAAGCTGAGGCAGGAGGATCCTGAGTTCTAGGTCAATCTGTGCCATAAGTGAGACCCTGTCTTAAAAAAAAAAAAAAAGATGAATTATAATGATAACATAAACCCTGGTTATGTCTCCATTTTCTTTTCTTTTTTTCCAAGACAGAGTCTCTCTGTGTAGCCCTGGCTGTCCTGGAACTCTCTCTGTAGACCAGGCTGGCCTCGAACTTGAGATCTGCTTGCCTCTGCCTCCCAAGCGCTGGGATTACAGGTGTGGGCCACCGATTTCTCCATTTTCTGAACATATAATAAGCCTGGGGAATTTACAAATCTGAACAGGAAAACAGTATTTATTAGAAAGCAGAGCCCCAAGACTTACCCAAAACAACTGGATACCAGCTGTGTTGGCTGGTTTTTGGGCCAATGAAGTGTCAACCAAAGGCGTTCTTTAACTGTTGGGTCCACGCCACCGCCTCTTCTCTTCAGAAAGGGCAATTTCAAAACCATTATACCTGTAAATTAGAAGAGAGTCAGTGCGCTCTCCTAACAGTGAAAGAGGAACCTCTCCCCGAAAGCCTCAACTTCAGGGTCCACAGCTGTTAGGTTAAATTCTAGGAACACCTGGGGGCTAGGTGACTCAGTGAAGAGCTGGAAGACCTCAACTCAGGCCCCAGCACCCACTCAAAAGAAGAAGTCTGCTGCAGTGTGGGCGCAGACACAGGCAGATCCCAGGAGCTTGCTGGCCAGCTGCTAGTCTAGCCTCATCACTGAGGGGCAGGTTCATGAGATTCTGTCTCAAAAACCAAGGCCGAGAGAAACAACTACCACCAAACAAACATGAAGAACTGAGGAAGACACCCAACATCACCTCCAAATATGTGCGCACAAGAAGGAACACCTCCTTTTGTTATGGAGACACACTAAGACAGAGGTTAATTCCAATCTAGCTATTTAGGTCAAACAAGCTTTTACAGGCTATCCAGAAACATGAAAAATTAGGAGTATCTTCATCTGGGACAGGCTGGGGAGACAGCCCACTTCATAAAGTGATGCCCTGCAAGCACTGAAACTTGAGTTTGATCTTCAGGACCCATATTTAAAAAAAAAAAAAAAAAAAATCAAGCATGGTAGCACATGCTTGTCTAAGTGCTAGGGAGGCAGAAGCAGAGTCCTCTGGCTAACCATTCAGCCTAACCGACTTATTAAGTTCCAGATCAGTGAGAATTCGTGTCTTTAAATGGCACCTGAGAAATAACACCAAAGGTTATCCTTTGGCCTGCAGATGCATGTGCATACATATGAACATACTCACATGGGAATATTTGTGTGTGGAAAAATAAGTTCCTAATTAGAATGAGAACCGACCTGAGATTTTCAACAACTGCAGGACAGTGGAATTCTCCTAGGGCAGCGGTTCTCAACCTTCCTGACGCTGTGACCCTTTAACACAGTCCCTCAGGTTGTGGGGACTTCCGACCATAACATTATTCTCATTGCTACTTCATACCTGTAATTTTGCTACTGCTATGAATTGTAATGTAAGTATCTGATATGCAGGATATCGGATATGCGACCCTCCACCCAAAAAAAGGTCATTTGCCCTTCAAAGGGTCTGACCCCCAGGTTGAGAACCAGTCCTAGTTGGCTATAACTCTAGTGGGCAGATCTGGCAGTCGACGCCCAGTGTCAGGGAAACCCCCACTACTACTGACCCAGAGAGCTGTACTGTTGAGCAGAACAAGCAAAGCATTACAAATACACGTGTCAGGATCTGAGTTCAGAGATCCAATTCAGGAGATCCCAAGTGGGGTCCAGAAAACTGAACTTTCCAGTACTCTCCAGAGGTCTGCTGTACAAGGGGAATCCAGGACCACTGTGCACAGCCATCATGTTCAGGGATCCTCAGACAGGTATCCTGGGAGGTCCAGCTGGGGAGGTGTGTTTAGGTTCATTTGAACAAAGTGGTGATGCTGGCAACATAGTTCAGTGGTCAGAGTGCTCGCCACACAAATCTGATGACCTGAGTCTGATTCCCAGAACCCACATAAAGGTTATGAGGAGAGAACCGACTTCAGAGCTGCCTGACCCTCAAACGCACATGCCCTCTACCCAACAGCAATAAATAAAAATGTGAACGCAGCAAGCTTGTTCATGTGCACAGTTGGCATTCTGGGTCTGCCCTGCATCTGTCTCTTGGAGTTACAACTTGGGTTTTTTCCATTCTTAAGAGTCAAGGAAAGCCACCAGTCCTGTTCTTACAGTAAAGATCTTGCTCTCAGGTGGATCTCTGTGAGTCTGAGGTCACCTTGGTCTACATAGCAAGTTCTAGAATAGTCTTGCTTTGCATGGCAAGCATGACTCCTTCAGTAAAGCAGGGGTCCTTGCCTTCTGGACAACACCAGAATACAGAAGAAATGAAGGCCAGATGTCCAGAACAGAGAGCTCTAACCAGGATACAAGAGACAACAACTTCCTGGTAACAGATTTTGGACAGATGATATTCTTGGAATAAGATGAACAAGTAGCAAACTACTTTAGCAGGACAGAATTTGCCACCAAAGAGACAGACACTGAGACAGAATACAGAAAACCTGGGAAGAGAGTCTCAATGAGGTATTATCTAAGTTAGTTTGGCCTCTAAGCATGTCTGTGGGGACTGTCTTGATTGACAACAGATACAGGAGGGCCCAGCTGACTATGATGTATCCTTCAGTAGATGATGGTCCCAGGCTGTACAAGAAAGCCAGCTAAGCATAAGTCAGGGAGTGAGCCACCATGTGGCATTCCTCCATTGGATGGTTTCTGCTTCAAATTCCTGCCTTGACAGACTGCAACCTATAAGCTGAAATAAAACCATCCTTCCTTTTATCCGAGCAGAGAGGAAGCTAGAAACACCTACAATCGGGTGGCATCATCCTTGGGTTAGGTCCTGACCTGCCTAAGAGCAGAGAAAGCCGAACGGTAGGTGTGCAGGCGTCTCCCGCAACCCCCAAACTGTGGATGTAATGCTTCAAGTTCATTCTGACTTCTCTAAAACAATGGACTGCAGGGGGACTGGAGAAAAATGGCTCATCAGTTAAGAGGACTTCTTGCTTTTCTAGAAATGTCAGGTTCAGTTTCCAGTACCCAAATGGTGACCAAGAACAGTTTATAACTCCAGTTCCTAGAGGATCCAATGCCTTCTTCTGGCCTCCATGAGCACATACATAGTACACAGACATGGGTATGCAAAACACCCATACACATAAAAGCAAATCATTCTTTAAAAAAAAAATAATAGAATGATAACCAAACCTGGAGTTTGGCTGAATATACTCTTACTCCCTTCAAGTTGGTTTGTTGTGGTTATTTTAGCAGCAGAAATGAACGCAGGACAACAATGGGCATCAATCAACCTTACCTCGTCCTCGGGAGCAGCTCCAGATTCGAATGGTCTGATCCTTGCTTCCTGTGGCTAAGTAACAGCCTTTTGTAATGGGTGTTTCTGTTATCAGTTTCCCATTGGGAATGGTGGGTTCTTCTAGGAGAGAGATGGCAATTTAATTTGTAATTTACAGTGACCACACACTTGTGACAGGAAAAAGTGACTTCCCAAAACTCAACTCTCCCTTTCCTAGTCTGATCTACGAGGCTCGAGTTTTACATATAATTCAGGAGTTGCAACCCTTCCTACACTTAGTTCTTCAGGTCTAAAGAGAACAGAAGCTCTTGGGATCGTCTTACCTGAGTTTTCCTCTTGGTGTATGGATAAGCAGTCTTCACCAGACAGAGGACACCAGGCTATGGAGTGGATTTCATCATCATGACCCCGAAGCCTGTGAATGACTTCTCCTTTCTTACTGATGTCAATGATAACCACTATCCCATCCTTGTAGCTGAAAAGTAAGTTAGAAATATTGCAGGGGCCTGCAGAGTCGCACTGCTAAGCCACGCACCTTTCTGAGCTCTAACCCAAGCAGCAGAACCTTCCCTTTTCTTCCTGTCTCTTCAGATACCAGCCCAAATCCTCCACAAGCTTGGCCTGAGACTCTAGATTCCACTCTCTTCTCTGAAGACTCCTTCCCACCATGCCCTGCCTCTTTTTACAGCCATTTGCAGACCTCCAGGGCTGATGCTAACTCAAAAGACACGACTCCCCCCTCTTCCCCACTCCCTCCTCCCAGGACCCACTGGATTTACACTTGTATGTATTGCTGCTGCCCTGAAAGGTGAAACAAATTATTTAGAAATGTTACTAAAAAATAAAGACAGCTCACTAACAAAACTTTTTTTCTTCTTTTTTTGAGATAGCCTAATACATCCTAGACTGGCCACAATCCCACTATACCAAGGAACTTCTGATTTTCCTGCATCCACCTCCCATATTTGCTTAATGCAGTACTGGGGAACTGAACCCAGGACTTTGCACATGCTAGACAAGCACTCTACCAGAGGAGCTACATCTTTAGCTCTACAATTGATAATACTTTCCACTTACAAACCTAACTAGAACTGTTACATTGTGTGGTGGTTTGAACAGAAATGGCCCCCACTGACTCAAGTGTTTGAATGCTTGGCCCACAGGGAATGGCACTATTAGGAGCTGTGGTCTTGTTGGAATAGATGTGGCCTTGGTGGAAGAGTATGTCATTGGGGGTGGGCTTTGAGGTCTCAGATGCTCAAGCCACACCCAGTGTGGCAGTCTTTTCCTGTTGCCTCCAGATCAAGATGTAGAGCCCTCACCTCCTTCTCCAGCACCATGTCTGCCTGCACATTACCATGCTTCCTGCCATGAGAATAATGGACTAAACCTCTGAACTGTAAACCAGCCCCAATTAAATGCTTTCTAAGAGGTGCCGTGGTCATGGTGTTTCTTCAAACCAACAGAAGCCCTAAGACATACTGTACCCTAGAGCTGTATTTGTTCTACGCATTAATCTATGAATTGATAAGAAAATGAGAAATTCTAATAGCTTTTTTAAAAGTGCATTATTTTGGACACATTAAAAATTATCTATGGGGACTGGAGTGATAGCTCAGCAGTTGAGAGCACTGGCTGTTCTTCCAGAGGTCCTCAAGCCCCAGCACCGCAAGGGGGCTCACAATCAGACTCTCATCCTAAAGGATCTGATGCCCTCTTCTGGTCTCCTAGGGCACTGCAAGCACATGGTGCACAAACATGCAGGTAAAATATCCATCCATGTTAAAAACAAACAAACAAACACCAACCAACCAGCAAACCTTACACTAGCAGTTCTCAATCTGAATCACGACCCTTTCATAGTGTAGCCTAAAACCATCAGATATTTACATTACGATTCATTAACAGTAGCAAAATTAGTTACAAAGTAGCAACAAAAACAATTTTATGGTTGGGGGTCACCACAACACAAGAAGAATATTAAAGGGTAGTAGTATTAGGAAGGTTGAGAACCAGTGCCTTCAAGTATCTACTACCTGGCTTAAGGGAAAAAAAAAAAATTTAACCACCAGTTTATACCTCCTCCTACCAAATTTCTGCTTTGCTTTCAGAGAAGGTAGCCAATGTTTCTGATTTGTAATCAAGCATCCCTAGACTTTCTTTATAAATGTTTCCAAGTAAGAGACAATTTTATTTTGTACATCCAAAAGCATCATAAATGGTATCATAAAGCTGGCTTTGTCTGTTCTGTTTGTGAGGTGCATGTTAGGATATATGTATCCCTAGTTCAGGTTTGTGGTGCCAGACCCAGCGCAGACACTCTGGAGTTAATGTCACATCCAAGAATAGTATAAGTTAGCCAAGAAAGAAAGAACACGCTACTAACATTTGGAGGGTGACTGGAAAAATTAGATGGAAAGAGGGGAGAAAACATAGTATCATGATAAGAGGGGCAGTGGAGAAAAGCATGGATCTAGAGATCACATGACACCAGGACAGCAGGCTTTCTCTGAGGACTGAGGCATACAAGGCAAGGAGAATGAAAAGCAGGACCATAAGTTAAACCAAACCATCAACAGATAAACCATCAACAGACAGCATAGTACTTGGTACTCACCCAATGGCTACTAAATCTTCATGATGAGGCGAACACGTAAGACAGAAAATGGTCCTGGGCTCCGTGAAGAGGTGCTGGCTGTCATTTCTGTTAAGCCAGTAACAGAAAACAACTCCTTTCTCATCCCCAGAGACTATTAAGTCCTTAACCGTTGGAGACCAATGCAGTGCTGATATTGTATGCTTCAAACAAAGCAAAGTCAGATGAGTCTCACCTGTCAGTGTTGTACTATAAACTAGCCTACCGTGAGGCACATTACAGGCACTTTGGAAATGTGCTATAACTACCTGTATAGTAATTTATTAAATCCAAAGTGAGAACGTTTTGTGTGTTTTTGAGACACAGCCTCATTCTGTAGTCCAGCGTGGCCTGGAACTCAGAGTGATCCTCCTGCTTCAGTCTCTTGAGTACACTACGATTGCCATGCCTGGCTTTCTGGACACACTCATACACACACCTTTATTTATGTATGTTTGTGCAAACTCATGCCATGTGTTTGTATGTGGAGGCTGCAGAGTTCTCTGGAGCAGGTTGTGAGTGACAGAAACCACGTGAGTGATGGAAATCCAACTTGGGTCCTTTGGGAGAGCAGGAAGCACTCTCTCATTCACCCACTGAGCCCCAAAGGTGCTGTTTTTTGTTTCATTTTGATCGGGCTGTGGGGAGCGTGTGCCACAGCTGAGCATGGCAGTCAGTTGACTACTCATGGAGCCAGTCGTCTCCTACTCTTATGTGGGTCCCAGAGATTAAACTACCCAGGGAGCTGGAGAGAGGGCCCAGTGGCTAAGGGCACTTGTTCCCGGCACCCAGATGGCGGCCAACAATCTTCAGTAACTTCAGTTCTCACCTCTTCTCATCACCACAGACACCAGGCACACAGGCAAAATACTCATACACACACAAAATAAAATGAAAGAAAACAAATTATCAAAACTCAGGCCATCAGGCTTATGTGACAAGCACTTTGACCTGGGAAGCCATCTTATCTGCCCGGGTGTTTAATTTATATAAAGTACTGACTCTGTCGGTCATGCTTCTGTCCTACAAAGGACACTGTCACTGTTCAACTCTGCTGTTGTATCATGAAAGCAGCCACAGATAAGAATTAATGACCAGGGGCTAGAGAGATGGCTCAGTGGTTAAGGGCACTGGATGCTCTTTCAGAGGCCCTGGGTTTGATTTCCAGAACTCACAAGGTACCTCACACCTGTCTATAATGGGGTCTGAATGCCCTCTTCTGGTGCGCAGACATACACATAGAAAAACTACCCATGCCAGGCAGTGGTCGTGGATGCCTTCAATCCCAGCACTCAGGAGGCAGAGGCCAGCCTGGTCTATAGAGTGAGCTCCAGGGCAGGCTCCAAAGGCTCCAGAGAAACACTGTCTCGAAAAACCAAAAAAAAGAAAGAAAGAAAAAGAAAAACTACCCATATACATAAAAGACATAGTGACTACATGTATGAATTTAGTATTAGTTTTATAAATAGGTAGCATAGTTAACTTGTGGTCTGTCTGCTCCCCTCACCCTCAGACAGGCCTTGAAATCCTCATCTTTCTGCCTCTATTTCCCAAGTGCTAGGATTATAGGTGTGCACCATCATGCCCACTTACACAGTTCTGGGGGTTGAACCCAGGGCTCTGTGTATGCTACGTAATCACTCTACTGACTGAGTTACATTCCCTACTTTAAGCTCTGCTTTCAAAAAAAAAAAAAAATGCATCTTTAAAAGAAGGTTTTGGAAGACCTTCCAACACATCTAACTAATGAACACAAATTATTAACATTCCATCACATGGATGAGACGTATTAAAACACTGAGGACTCGGGATGAACCGTTACCTGATGCAGTGAGTGCTCTGCCACCACTGCCCTAGTCTCTACATCCCAGATCTTCACTGTCCCATCATCTGAGCTGGTGGCGCAGAGGTTGTATTGTCCAGGGTGATGAGAAAAAGTGAAGCCGGATACTCTTTCGGTGTGTCCCACCAACTCTCCTACAACTGGAAGTAAAGCCAGAAGGCCAGACTTGTTTAACTAAACCACTACCCAGACCATCAGACAGCATGCTGCTGGATGAACAACACGCAGATGAATCGGGCCAAGTTCGCAGGCTGAGGACTAGTCTTAGTCCACAGGTGAACGTGAAAGCGGTTTTTACTTAATCTTGCCATAGGTCATCAGGAATAGAACAAGATGATATTTCATAACACAAGGCATCATCAAAACCCTGGTTTTTGTTTGCTTCATTTTTCTTTTGTGTCAGGGTCTTGCTAAGGTTGGCCTGGAACTCACTTATGTAGCCTAGGCTGGCTTTGAACGCGCGGCAATCCTCCAGCCTCAGCCTCCCATGTTGCTGGGAATCACAGACAAGCATCATCGCATCTGGCGCAAATTCAGACTCACCCCATTCATCCTACAGAAATCAGCATCCTGTAATCACTCAGCGGGAGCAGGGAACCGAGAACAGCCCCCAGCCTAAGGGGCATCCTAGGGGCCGGTGAGGCCTTGGCAAGGGAGGAAGGCCAGGAGCGCGGTAAACGCCGGATCTAGCCCGGGCCAGCCCCTCCGAGCGTAATGGCCCCACGTGCGCCCGTGGTACGAGCCGGCGACCTACAAACCCCGGAGAGCAAGGCGGAAAAGACTGCGCCGACCCGTGGGGGGCTCACCTCGAAACGGGGGTGCCCCTGGGCTCGCGCCCGCACCCGGACCCACGCGGACGAGGAATACAGAGGTCCGGGCAGCGAAGCCAAAGATGCCTCCGGGCGCCGCGTCGCTGCAGCGCGCGCAGTACCAGTTGGGGGACGGCGGTAGCGTCCGCGGCTCTGGTTTCATCTCCGCGGCCGCCGAGGCTCAGCGAGCAGCTCCGGTAAGGTGGTTCGCAACCGCGGCGTGTAGCGGGAGGGGGCGGGACCAAATTGAACCCCGCCCCTGAAGGTGGGCGCTACGGAGCGCGCCGAGGTCCAAGCTGCGCTCTCGCTCGCGTGCGCTGCCCGGGACTGAATTCAGAGCCCTGAGGTTAAGCATTTTCCTTAGTTAAGGGATTAGACCGGTGGAACCTGCCAACCAGTCACCGAGGTTTAGCCTTCAGGGCAGTTCAGTATCCCAATCCAGTACACACACACACACACACACACACACACACACACACACACACACATATATACATATATATATTTAAAGATACATAGCGGCGTACTTTGCCAGTTTTGGGGTTGGGTTTTTGTTGTTGTTGTTGTTTTGTTTTGTTTTCTTAATTCTAAGACATTGTTTCTTTGACAGTTGCAAGAATGTATTTAACTAAATACTAAAAGAATGAATCGGACTATGGTGTAAATCCCAGCACTCGAGAAGCTGAGGCAGGAGGATTGCCAGGAGCTTCAGAACAGGCAGCCTAGGTTGTAGTGTGACAGCCTGTCAAAAGAAATAAAATGAATTAGGAATCAGAAAGGGCAGGAAGAGTTTCTGCAGTTGGGTGGAAATTCTGACTCTGGGTTCTTGGTATGCAAAGATTAAAGAGCCAGGGCTCCAAGGGCCTCCTGCTTGCTGGTGCCAATGCTGTGAAGAGAACTGAGTGTGGCTCTTGATGTGGAAGTAAAGAGTGGGAGTCTCCTTACCACCCAAACAAGAGCAGCGTACTCAGATTCTGCCATACTTCTGTATTGCTATTTGCCCTTCCCGAATTTGGCATATGAAAACTTGCAATGTCTATCGTTAATAGAGAGCTCTTACAAATGCTAGCATGACCTAAGGGCACTGAATTTGGAGCCACTCAGGCCCACACTGATTACTAATTTTGCCAGTAGCTCAGATCAAATCTGTCTTAGATGTTTCTCACTTAATACTTGCCTTGTGGATTGCTGGACAAATAAGGAGATGTAGTAAAATGCAGGTATATATGGCGGCAGGTCACACAAACATATTGGCTCATCTCTTAGTCAACCTCTAAACGGGGTATTGTACATCATGTTTGAACCATTGGTATTTACTGTGTGTGTGTGTGTGTGTGTGTGTGCGCGCACACTGACATGCCACAAGTGTGCATGTATGGAGGTCAGAGGACAACTTGCAGGAGTTGGTTCTCTCCTTTTCACAACATGGGGCCTGCAGATTGAATTCAGAGTCAGGCTTTGCAGATAGTTCCTTAACCAACTGAGCCATCTCGCTGCCCCTGACTAGCCTGGAACTTGCTTTATGGACCAGACTGGCATTGAACTCTTGGAGATCCTCCTGCCTCTGCCCTCCTGAGTGCTGGGATTAAAGGTGTGGACCACCAGGCCGGGCAATTTGGTTTTTGAGTTTTCTCAGTAATGTTCACAAACTTTGAGTAAGGAGAGTGGTGTTTCTTTCTCCCCTTTCTCTGCTTCTTTTCTTTTTTCATTCTCTCTTGATAAGGTCTCATTATGTAGTTCTGGATGGTCTGGAATTTGAAGTCTAGGGTGACCTTGAACTTGTGATCTTCCTTATTCAGCCTCTCATATGCTGAGATTACAAACGCGGGCCACCATGCCAGGCTTGAGCCTGGCTTGAGCATCACAGTGTGTCCTTGCACCCACAACTCTTTAACACCAGTCTCCTACGTGCTGTTGTTATAGTCATTTCTAGCAAGAACAACGAGGCTCACTGGGGACAGAAGTTTGATGAACCAATCTGCCTCCATCTTAGGCTTAAAAGCCATCTCATAGTAAAGACAAACCAGGTTCATTCCTATTTATGATTAAACCTCTGTTTCTCAAGGATTGGGCAATGCCCCATCTGTAACCTTAACTACAAATGATTCTGTGTTCCAAAACCATCTTGCACCCCTACCTTTGTTGCGAAAGGTTGTTATGGCTACTTGTTGTTATGACTACCTTCTTATGACCACCTTGCAATCATGTCTTTGTTTCAGGAGTTTGTTATAACTAACTTATGCTTGTGTTCTGCTCCTGTAACCCTACCTATTTTACCCCCCCCATTCCCCCGACACACACACACACACACACACACACACACACACACACATATATATGCCTTGTCTTCCTCACATCCGAAGCTGACCTCTCCAACTCTGCCCTAGGGGGGAGGCAGCCCGTGTACACAAATAATTAAAAAAAAGGCTTGCGTTAATTAATTGCTTGCTTTAACTAATTTGGCCATGATGATTTGGCTAGGTGGTCTTTCTCCTTGTATCTTTGGCCTTGAATCTTTGGGATTAACAGGTTCCCCTGTATTTTCAGGCTGTTTATGGGTGAGAACACAATTTTTCTGAATCCAGGTGAATTTCCGGAAACCCACTGTTTTTCAGACTTTATGAGGTCATTTACTTACTCTAAAGCAAGACTTGTCTGACCAGACTTTAAGCCTGAACCACGCGTTCTAGGTCCCCATGGCAACGCATTCAGACTTTCCGGGCGTGTGTGTGGGGAGGGGCGATGGCCTCGGACTGCGCATGCGTGCAGTCAGCCGGCGTTTGAACTCCGGGGCTTCCGTCCGGCCAGACATGGCGGCCGCAGTGCTTCGGGAGTTGGGTAAGGCTTAAGGCTTTCCTAGAATGTGGGGACGGGGAGACAGTGAGCATCAGGGTTGACAGCTCGTATTCATGTTGCAGGTGCGCTGTGGGTACCTAACCTGAGGATCCGGGCATCGCAGACGCTGCGGTAAGTCTCCTGCCGTGGGGATTCTCGCGGCCCGGGCTGCTTCGCGTCTGCATCCCTGACAGGGTGTTGTCTCTCAGCGCCTCAGGCAACTGGGGTTTTGAACCTTTTGCTCTGCAGAGCGTTCTGGAGCCTCTTGAGAAAAGCTTTTTATTTTTATTTTTTGTTTGTGAGTCTCTCTACGTAGGTCAGGCCGGCCTCCACCTCCCCGTCTTAGGTTGGGATCCCAGGCCGTGCAACATCATGCCAGGAGGCAAACGTTCTTGTGTAGAAGTTAAGGAATACAATTGAATTAGCACTGGCGTGGAGCCATAGGGTACTGAGGAAGTTTTGATTGCATATATAGTACTGGTAAATTAGTTGCTTTGTTTAGAGTAATATTTTCACTTAATTATGGTGGTTTGGTACTTGCTTGATTCAGTTGAAGACCCATTTGAGTCTTGAGAATGTTGTAAGTATTCGTAAAACTTTGCCATTATTAATTCACGGCACACTTCAATTACCAAGCATTATATTTAATTTGCCAAATCTGTATTGAGGATTTGAGAAATGGAAGGCACTGTTGCATGAAGGGATGTCAGAGGGTGAGTACCTCACTCTGAAGAAATCTTGTTTAATAGTTTATCATAGTGGCTTCTTAGAAGAAAGATTAAAGTCAGAGCCGAGCAGTTCATGGTTCTGTCATCCTGCTGTGAGCAATGAAATAAAAAAAAAAAAAAGTTAGCGGCCTTAGAGACATCGTCACATTCTTTTTCTTACACATACGAAAACCGAGGCCCAAAGAAGTGACAATGTACCCACCGATGTTAATGGCGCAGAAGTGTAAACACTCACGATTCTAACTGGATAAGGAAGTTTGAAGCTGGGTACTGTAAAGTCTAGAGATCACAGGACAGTAACTGTTCAGTGGGCCTCTTATTCAAAACTCCTGGCCATCACTAGTATGCTGTGCTAGATACTGCCCAGTGTGATGATGCATTAATTAGTCATCCAGCAACAACAGAATGAAGTTCATTTTATTCTCCTATGACATAAAATTATATCTAAATATATTGAGAGTCCTAAGTGCCAGGTTAAGCATTTTACTGCCGTATCTCATTTGCACTGTTTCATTATGGCTTTAGATATATTTGACGGTTTCAACACCCTAAAGATACTACCTTTACAAGTGCCAGGGTTGTCCCATGTTGGCCTGTGTGGTTGTCCATAAGTAGCTCCCAAGCTCCTTTCCTGTGCTTCTGTGGCCTGTGCTAGCTTGCTTGGCTTGTGATCTGGCAAACTATTTCTTACTTGTTTTGCATACGTTCTGCTTTAGGATCTTGACCAGCCACTTCCTCTAGAAGTTTGTTTCTTTTCAGTAGGAAATGATATTTCAAGAACATAGTCTGGGGTCTAGGGTACGCATGGCGTCCAGGTGGGTCATTTACTGTAGGAAATTTCAATCCTCTTCTTACATGGGGGCTGGACGGATGGCTCAGTGGTTACAGCACTGACTGCTCTTCCAGAGGACCTGGTTCCAATTCCCAGAACCACATGTTGGCTAACAACCTTTGTAATTCCAGAAGATCTGATGCCCTCTTTTGGCCTCCAAGAGTAATACATATTGTGATGAGGACTTACATACAGGCAAAATACTCATACCCAGTAAGTGTTTATAATGTATAAATACTAAACTGGTTTGAGTGTGGTGATACATGCCTTTAATCCCAACACTCGGGAGGCAGAGTTATATAGAGAAACCCTGTCTCTCACACACACACACACACACACACACACACACACACACACAAAAAACCAAAACAACAACAAAAAACCAGCCAAACAAACAAAAACTTGGGCTTGGCAGTGAACACCTTTAATCCTAGCACTCAGGAGGCAGAGGCAAGTGGATGTCTGTGAGTTCAAGGCCAACCTAGTAGTCTATAGAGAGCTCCAGGACAGCCAAGACTACATAGAGAGACCCTGACCTAACTCAAAAAAGCCATACATACAAAATTAAAATATATAAATAATAAAATAGTTACTCATTTTTCTTACCTCAACAAAGAATTTTAAACTGAAGGAGGACGTGAACATTCTTGTTTCAGAAGGGGTTCCTTGTGGTGCTCAGGCATAGAAAGAGGGGTTAGAGCCAGGTGGTGGTGGTGGTGGTGGTGGTGGTGGTGGTGGTGCAGCACACCTTTAATCACATGGCTGGGGAGGCAGAGGCAGGCAGATCTCTGAGTCCGAGGCCAGCCTGGTCTACATAGTGGGTTCCAGGACAGCCAGGGCTACACGGAGAAACCCTGTCTTGGAAAGAGAGAAAAAAGAGGGTTAGAAACTTGGTGAGGTGGTGGGAGAGCAGTGGTCAAGAGGCCACGGCCGTAGCTGTGGAAGACGGCAGTCCTGAACTAGGGTGGTTGCAGCGACTTCATCTATAGCAATCTGTCGGGTAGAGTTGGGCATTTTAGAAAAGATTCCTGATTACTAATTGTTTCACTTTCTTATTATTGCATTAGGAGGTGGCTGGATCTTTTAGATGGGTCTTAGTGAGAAGAAGTTAGGTCACTGGGGGCCATGGCTTTGAAGATACCTTTCCTTCCTCTGCTTTCCCACTACCTGAAGTGAGAAGATCCTCTGCATCCTTGCCATGCATCCTTTCTGTGCATTCTTGCTGTGACAGAGTAGGCCACCCTAGGTCCAAGTACCATGGACAAGAACCTTTATCTGGGAGCCAATAAACTAATACACCAAGCATTTGAGAGACAGTTCTTGGTAGTATCAATAGGACTTGGTGGCTGGCCCTGGCAGGGAAGTTGAAGATGCACTCCAGGACACTGCTTTCCAAGAAGGGTTTATTTAGTGATATAGAGTGGCTGCTACTGGGGAAGACAGGAGGAAGAATGGACATTTGGGGTGTGCAGGCCACGGAGTAGTGAATTTAAAGTTTTCATTACCAAGTCCCAATCTGCTAATCAGCATTAACAGAAATCTTTTGCATTCCCAATTGCCTCTCTGATGGTTTTCTCTCTCCCCCTTCCCCAGGGTTTCTGGACCTCATTTTGTAAACCATGTAGGCCTCGAATTCACAGAGATCCATCTGCCTCTGCTTCCCAAGTGCTGGGATTAAAGGAGTATGCAATCACCACCTGGTTCAATACCTAACATTCACATCAGACCTCTCCTGTTCTCAGATCTGTCCCTTTGCACAGGTGATAAAGGCCTTTGCCATTTGTGACAGTCTGTGTCTTCATCTCTGCTAGGTGAATCTTTTAATTTAAGAGTTATTTTTCTGGGTGTGGTGGCATGCACCTTTAATCCTAGCACTTGGGAGGCAGAGTTATGCAGAGCTCTGTGAGTTTGAGGCCAGCCTGGTCTACAGAGTGAGTTCCAGGACAGCCAGGGCTATGTAGTGAGATCCTGTCTCAAATAACCCCCACCAAAAAAAAGTTGCCTGAAGCCACTCCGAAGTCCTCTGCTCTTCCCTGTGCTTTAGTTTTATATGTCTAGTTGTTTCATTTATTTGTCTTGCATATTCACCAGAGTTGGGGAACTCTACACGTCAGGAATCAGTCCACTGTATCTTCTTCTCCCAGTCTTTATAGGACTAAATTGTTAGTATTCACCTCTCAGGGCCAAGAGTGGGTTAATACCTGCTCACCATTTGGCTTATACAAACTGCAAGCTCTCATCTTAGCCTCCAACTCAACTAGTTCTGTGGTGTCTAGATAAAGCCTTCTTTTAGATGAACTAGATGAACTTCCAGTTGTGATCCTAAAATTGCCCAAATGGTGGTGATGTGTCTTCCCAAACTGCAGAGAAGTTCCAATTGTCTTACAGATTTCTTTCCTTTCAGAGTTCTACCCCAGTCATGTATCCACACAAGTGCTTCTCTTGACATTTCTCGGAGATGGGAGAAGAAGAATAAGATTGTTTACCCACCACAACTGCCTGGTGAACCTCGGAGACCAGCAGTAAGTTTATGGGTAGAAGTAATCTCCTAATTTTTTTTTTTTTTCTTTTTGAGTCAGGTCTTACATAGTATAGGCTGGTATTGAATTCAACACTTAGCCCAGGATGGCTTTGAACCCACAGAAATCTGCCTGTTTCTGCCTCCCAGGTGCTGGGGATTGAAGGTGTGCGCCACTGGGTCCTGCCTGACAGTCCTTGTGTTTTTATGTGTCTAGCAGTGAGTTGTTTGTTCCGTGTTAAAGGGATATTGTGCATTAATTTATATGTTCTAATGAACTGACTTAAGCATACCAGATTGCATCTGTATCTTAGATTGCCAGTTGCAATGGGCCAGGTCAAATTGATTAGTGAAATGAAATCAGTAAGATACACTCCTGACACGGAACAGAGAAGACCTGCTGCTGACCCAGTTGTCTTTGTCCTGCTGTTCTGCCCAAGGGCAATGGGAACCAGCTGCAAGCCATGCTTCTTTGTGCATGCCCCTGCTCTGACCACCTGAGAGAGAGCGTGCGACCCCTCTCCTCCATTCTTACTCGGTCACATACTCAGAGAAGACCACACCCCCATAGGGCTAGTCACCCCAATACCATTGAGTGAACAGATCGAATCCCCCAAAACAACCAATGCTGTTGCTTATCTGCTTGCCTTTATCAGTCTGCTGAGCCAACCTAAGGGCTTGAGATGCTGATTTTTCACTGTGTGAGGCTTTTTGGTGATGTTTAAGTTTTAATTTTTTTGGTTTTTTGTTTTTGTTTCTGTTTTTGAGACAGAATCTATGTAGCTTTGGCTATTCTCACTATATAGCTCAGGCTGGCCTCAAACTCACAGAGATCTGCCTGCCTCTTCATCCTGGGTGCTGGGATTAATTACTGATAGTGAAGCATGATGGGTTGGCACAAGTTGTCTTCGCCATTGTGTATCTGAATATATAATATATTGAATATACAATTACTGTTTTGTTTCTTTTTGTAACATACCCTCAGGTTTTTATTGAATCATTGGATGCCTACCAAAGATGTATCTTACTTTTAGCAGCTCAGTAATACAATTGTTTTTTTTTTTTTACATATGTCAAACTGCCAAAGGTTATTCTAGTCTGAGATGTAAAGCAGCCTCCAGCTCTAAGTGAGTTTGTAGTGGCATGCATATACAGCTGCTAAAAAGTTTAGGAATTACAAGGGAGCACTACCACATCCAGTGTGAGCAGTTCCAGGGCTCAAGTCCAGCACTAGGCAAACATTCTCACAACTCCAGCCATCTAATTAAAAAAAAAAATTAGTTAAAAAAATTTTTTTTTAAATTTTTTGAAGTGGTAATAGGGCTAACAGTTGGAAGAAGGTGAACTTTAGAGTCTTCAGGAAAGTGTGGGAGTGTCTTCATGTTTCTATTGCTGTGAAAAGACATGATGGCCACAGCTACTATTTTTTTTTCCCAAGAGAGGGTTTCTCCGTGTAACAGCTTGGCTGTTCAGGAACTCCCTCTGTAGACCAGGCTGGCCTCAAACTCACAGAGATCCACCTGCCTCTGCCTTCTGAGTGCTGGGATTAAAGGTGTGCCACACCACTACTCAGCATCAGCAACTCTTATAAAGGAAAACATTTAATTGGGGCTGGCTACAAGTTCAGAGATTTAGTCCATTATTGTCTTGGTGGAAGCATGGTGGTGTGCAGAGACAGATGTGGTGCTGGAGAGGTAGCTGAGCGTTCTACATACAGATGGGCAGGCAGCAGGAGGAGAGAGAGCCACTGGGCCTGGCTTGAGCTTCTGGGACCTCAAAGCCCACCCCCAGTGACACACTTCTTCTAACAAAGCCACACCTACTCTATCAAGCACACACATCCTAATCTTTTCAAATAATGCCACTCCCCATGAGTCTTTGGGGGCCATTTCTGTCCAAACCACCACAGGAGGCACTTACGCTGGACTTGGATTCCTCCATGCCTGGCTTTTCCCTGTGCTTGCTGGCTTTCAGGTCTTATGCAAACCACTTGGTTTGTCGGTTTCAGTTTATAAAAGGATTATACGATGGTTCCTCTCCCTACTCAACTTACTAAAAACTGTGACTTGTTGAGTAGTTGCTTGGTTAAAGAATTAGTTTCTGTTACTTCCTTACTAACCTTTTAACATAATTAGACTTTGAAAAAAGCAAACTCTGTGTACAAAGGAGAATCTCTGGAGTCTTTATAGTTTTATTTCCTGTGACAACAGTGTTGTCATTGGGCATAGAGTATGGGAGCTAACAGTTATGTCACTGTCACTTTGATAACCCTGCTACAACATGTTTTTCTTTTTTTCCCACTTGCAAGGAAATTTACCATTGTAGGAGACAAATAAAATACAGCAAGGACAAGATGTGGTATCTGGCAAAATTGGTAAGCTAACATGACTCCCTTGTAATACCCAGAAAAAGAAGCTGTGTGTTCCTCTGAAGACCTGATGATTATTACCTCAAATTTCCCAGAAGATAGGGAATGTCATTTTGTGTTCAGTGATGTAGCAGGTCATCAAGAGAGACACTAACTCACAGTGGAAATAGACACTGAAACAAGGGCAGCAGAGTTGCCAACAACCAGAGGACCCAGGGCACCTGCTCGCTTCTCTGTAGTAGTTTTAATACCGTGACTCTAGTTCTTAAGTGTTTATCTTGGAGGAGAGAGAGACCTCAAGATGCTTGCTTACCTGTATAAACAGGTTTAATCTCATGATACTGTTGGTTCTTACATATTCTCCTTGGTGAGGAGCAAAGAGAAATGCAGCAGTACAGAACCGTTTATCCCATGTGTGGGGATGAGTGTGGGTTGGCATCAGCCTGTCTCAGTTGTGTCTGCCTTCATAGTTCTGAAGCTGTTGTACATAAAACTGTTTTGTGCTTATAGCATGTAAGTTTAATTTTTAACTAAAAGATAGGATCTCTTTCAAACCTGTTTTTCTATTTTGCTTGGTTTTAACTCACAGTTTCTAGAATTCTAACTGATTGTGTAAGGTTCTTCTTACTGTCATTGAAAGGAAACATTGCTTTTGAGAAGACGTTTGTTCATTCATCTGTCCCCCTTTAGATACGAGGCATGTCCATTGATCAGGCTTTGGCTCAGTTGGAGTTCAATGATAAAAAGGGGGCTCAAATAATTAAAGAGGTAAGACTTGGTGGTTGGGAGGGATGGGTATGCAGCTGTCTTTAAGCCTAAATCTTGGATTCCTAAGATTTGTAGTGTAAATGTATTGTTTTTATGAGATGCAGATTCAGGGCTCCCAGTTTTCTTAAGTTCCTTAAGTCCCTTATTCCTGAGAAATAAATGCTTTACATGCATTTTTTCTCAGATGCCTTTATATGCACCAGACACTTTTTTTATTGTTGATGAAATGATTGGAAGCCTTTTTAACAAATGACTGGCCCTTATTTTGGAGTGATGCTAAAGATTAAACTCAGGGCCTAGCATATGCTAGGGACATACTCTACCACTAAACTGCACTTCCAGCCCAGACTCGGTATGGTTTTTGTTTATCACAAGAGTCTTTTTTGAGGGGTGGGGAGCCAACTTCCACAATGAGAATTTACAATTTTGTATAAGCAATTGGACGGAAGAAGCCCTGGCATGGTACTCAGGACACTTGGAAGTTTGTTGTCTCTGATGCTTCTCCTGTGGTCATCGGTTTGTATTTGTACATAGGTAGTCCCTAGGGTCTCCAATGCCTCACTGGGCACAGTCCTAATGTACTAGGCACATGGGTGTTCCCTTTAGAATGCTGGAGTCCCTGACTCAGATTCAGTGTTCCTTCCAGTGGCATGACTTGGGGTATGGGCTCTCCTCCCTTCCCTTACAGAGCCTCAACAGGGCCATGGGCCCTATGTTAGTTCTGAGAAAGGGATGTCTTCTGATCCCTTTTCCTTGGTACAACCAGCATTTGATGCCTTTAAAAATGGCTGGAAATGGGAGACAGAGGCAAACCAATCTCTGTGTGTTCCAGGGCAGCCAGAGCTGCAAAGTGGGCCCTTGCCTCAAAAAACAAAACAAAAAACCCCACCAAAAAATAAATAAAGTTCACTGTGAAGTGAAGGCTTGACTAGGCATATTTTAGACATAACAAAAGATGAGATTTAATCCCACGTTAGTTCAAAATCAGTATATGAGCAGGCCTTTCTTGTTGTTTAAGGTACTCTTAGAAGCACAAGACATGGCAGTGAGAGACCATAATGTGGAATTCAGATCCAACTTATATGTAGGTAAGACTTTTTTCTATCCTTAGCACTAGCGATGTCTTTTACTTGATGCCAAGTTTGGCGAAAATGGTCTTTGGTGTCTGAATACTTAGGCCAATTGCCTGTTCTGGTGAGTGTAGAGACCCACAGAGATTTCCCAGTGAGAACTTACTCAGGGTCCAAGAATCTGAGTTTGTTTTACACAGCAGGGCTGCATAAGGGGATAATTTGACCACAGGTGTGGTTACCAGGTGTTTGGAAGGGTCTGTACTTGTCTATGCAGTGTGCTTTGATCTAGCATGGGGGAGGTCCTTTGCCCCACCCCTTGGCATTGTTATAAAAAGCCCTTTTGAAGAGCCAGAAGGGGCCATTGGGTTTTGATCCAGGTCTCCTGAAGCTAACCTGTGAAGTTTCTTATCTCTCTCTCCTCCTCATAGGAACTCTTTTAAAAGGTGGGAGCTTGCCTCCCACAGATGGTGCCAGAACTAGAGACTTGGGTGCAGAGGAAGTAAATGGGGGAGTGAGCACTGTGGAAGCAGTTGGACTTGTCAGGTTTTGTATTAAGGTTAAGGTGGTGGTATTTTATTCTTCAGGAGCAAAAACTGTATATAGAAAAGTTAGGCTACAGCAAATCTCTTTCTCTCTAGTTTTCTCTCTTTCTTTCTCTCTCAATTTCTATCTATTAAATTAGGAAAAAATATAGGGTTTAAAGAAATGGTAATGGTGTCATGGGCCTATGAGGATGCTGGACTAAAGTCTATCAAATTGTGCAAACAGGAAAATTGTATACCATGTGAATTATCTGTCAATAAAGATCTTATATATATAAAAAAAATAGGGTTTAGGTATAGGAATATTGTGTAGGAAGAAACTTAGGGTAAGAGTAGAATTTCCCTAGTACTAGACCTCAAAACAGTGTTGAGGAACAAGCAGCCACTGCGGACTTAGCAGTCTGAGAAAGAAAAGCTGCTATCAGGCAGGGAAATAGTACACAGATATTCACTTGTAGGGAGTTTGAAAACCAGGGGAGTTCAGGTAGAACAGCAACAAGTGCAGAGGATCTTGGAGTTCGTAGAGGAGCTGTTTCCTTGGGTTTCCGACTATGGGACTCTGGACGCAGACTCCTGGGGGAGAATCGGAGTTGAACTGCAACAATATTATGAAAAACATGGGCTGGAAAAGATTCTCATGGAAGCTTTTGGCCTGTGGGCATTAATTTGGTACAGATTAGGTGTAAGTCTTGAGTGGCAGGGGGGAATTTTCCCTGAGGTAGATATGAGTGGAATAAGACCCTCCATTCCACTGGAGCTGCCACTAGATGAGAACATCTGTACAACATCATTCAATCAGAGTCAGTTCCCTCTTGGCCATGAAGCCAAGTTTAAGGAATGGAAGTCTTGGGATGAGACAAGGGAGGAACTGAAGGACTTGAAAGACTTAATAATTTCTCTTTTCCCAAAACTGGAGGCTCTTCAGGTCTCTCCTTAAGGATACTCATCTTCATTCTGTAGGGGCAGAAATTAGACTCACCTGAGGGGTCGTCTATCAGAATGGAAAATTCACCTATAATTGCTCTGGCATAAAGACCTCCTGGAACATGGCAAATCTTTGCTGCTAGTTCTACATCTCTCCTTTAAGTTAGTTACAGAAGCAGCTAGCAGAGGGGAGGAGGTGCAAGGCTTTCAAATGTTCCCTGTAATTGAACAGCCAAGACGCCCAGGGCAATATAGTGTGAGTGAATGTAAATGGAGCCAGGGGTACAGCAGCTGCAACTGGATGCGTGCAACTAGGTTTCCTGGACCCAGAAGGGTCTGTAGGTAGGCAGGCTCAGAGATAGGAGGTGCAGACAGACTGGGACAGTAAAAAAGCTGAATGGATCTAGCAGCCAAAGTCACACAGTTTTTGTTTGGTGGCTGAGCAGAAAGCTTTCCAAAAGGAGCTCTGTAGCAGCTCAGTTATGATGGCAGCCACCTTTGTCCTGAGGCAAGGTTCCTCTGGAAAGACTGCCATAAAAATGTTGCTGTAACTGAGAATGGAGTTTCAGCAATGCTTGTTTGAATTGAACTGAGTTGTTGCATGCAGGGGAGCAGCAACAAATTTGGGACTCCTCATATTTGGAACTGTTTGCCTAAAAGTCATTACAACGTGGACTGCTAAAAGGGACTTCAGAGTAGCTGACAGGCCAGGCCCTGGTCTTAGGCTGTCAGTGGAACTTTAAGACTGTTATTAGAACTGAGTTTTTTTGAGCTTTTGCAGACCTCAGAAATGAAACAGTTTTGAGTTCACCTACAAGTTTAACTGTGGTGACTCACAATTCATGTACCTTCTGTCTTATTGGAAGAAAATGTAAATAGCTCTGTTAAGAGATCTCTCTTAGATGTTTGCTAAAGTTGCAAAGTAGTCCTATAGAGAGTTTGCTTTTGAATGTAAGTTTATAAGAATTTTAAACATGTATAGTAATATTTATACTAGAATTATGTTAATCTGTTGATATTAAGGAACCATGGTTTGGTGAAGCTAAGAGAGTCTTTAAGTTTGATGTGGTTGCATCAGGAGTTTTTTGATTTATTTGATGCATTTGCATCAAGAATTTATTGATTTACAAAAGGGCTTGGCACAGCTAAGGCTGTTACCGACATCTTTTTTTTTTTTTTTTTTTTCCGAGACAGGGTTTCTCTGTGTAGCTTTGCGCCTTTCCTGGAACTCACTTTGTAGACCAGGCTAGCCTCGAACTCACAGAGATCCACCTACCTCTGCCTCCCAAGTGCTGGGATTAAAGGCGTGCGCCACAACCACCCGGCTGTTATAGACATCTTAGACCCACTGAAAAAGGACATTCCATCTTGGTCATCCTCTACTCCTTTACTGGGGGGTGTGCCTGCCATAGGGATTACTGTGGTTGTTCCAGCTACTTGCAAGCTCTTAGTAGGGACCTGAGTTAGAGCCAAGTTAAGCTCTGTAATTCCCCCTGCCAGTGGCTAGTAGTCAGGGGCAGGTAAATTTCTTCTTCCTAGCTGCCAACCTAAGACAGAATATGCTTGATGGAAAATGCTTGATGGAAAGTGTATCTTCAGGATGGGTAAGGCTGATAGGGAAGAAGGACGACCTATGACAGGCACAGTCTATCTGAGAGGTCTAAGGGGCCCTTTATTATATTAAGAAGGGGAGATGTAGAGACCCACATAGGTTTCCTAGTGAGAATTGAGGGATTTAGGATCCAAGAATCTGAACTTGCTTTACCCAGCAGGGCTTCATAAGGGGATGATTTGACAGTAGGTGTGGTTACCAGGTGTTTGGAGGGGTCTACACTTGGCTGTGTGGTGGTTTTTGATCTAGCAAGGGGGAGGTCTTTTGCCTTGCCCCTTGGCATTGTTATAAAAATCCCTTTTGAAGAGGCAGAAGGGGCCATTGGGTTTTGATCCAAGTCATCATGAAGCTATCCTGTGTTTCTTTCTCCTCTTCACCGCTGTCTTTCTATCTGAAAGTATCTTATCCCTCTCTCCTCCTCATAGGAACCCTTTTAAAAGGTGGGAGCTAGCCTCCCACAGGTAAGGACTTTCTTTAGCCCTTAGCACCTCAGTGTTAACCTGTCATGAGTGATAGATGTGCTAACTTCTAGCTGCCTGATCTGAATGGGACTCAGGGTGTGGATTCTCTCACCAGTGCTTATTACACATGGATTTTAGGACTGGCTCATGATGCCACCCTTTAGCCACAATAAAACTGAGAACAACCACAAATTATCTAAAAGATGGATTGTTGGTCATGGTGCACACACCTTTAGTACCAGCACCCAGGAGGCAGAGACAGGTGGCTCTCTGGGTTCAAGGCCATCCTGGTCTACATGATGGTTTCCAAGACAGCTAGAGCTACACAGAGAGACTGTCTCAGAGTAGGGGTTGTTGGGGGGTGATGGTGGAGAGAAAAGATAGATGAATTGCCAGGTGGAAGGAGGTCAAAAAAGGATTGCATGTAAACTTTAAGGGTCTTTTTTATAATGTACTTCTGCCATAAGAGTAACTGAAACGGAGCCTTCTAGTCATCAGGGTGAAAGACCTGCTGATCTATGAAAAAGAGAAAAACACAGACAGACCAAAACCACTGAACCATCTAATCAATGAGCAGGCAAAGGAATTGTGCAGTTCTTAAGAGAAAAATGTGAAATACATGAACAAATGTTCAACATCCTCAGCCAGAGTGGGCAGTGGGAACCTTAAACACCTCTGTGCGAATATAAACTAGTGCAGCCACTATGGAAATCAATATGAAGAGCTCTCCAAAACTGAAAACAGACCAACCACATGATGCAGCCACAGCACTCCTAGGCACACATCCAGATGACTTTGAGTTAGCATACCATAGGCACCTGCACACTGTGTTTAGTGGGGCACTGTTCAGAATACACAAGATATGTACATATGCACATGCCACAGGATGCACCATAGCCTGCTTGTGGAGGTCAGAAGACAGTTTTGTGGAGTTGTGTCTCTGCGCCTTTATGTGGATTCCAAGGGCAAACTCAGATTGTCAGGCTTGCATGGCAAGTGCTTTCCATAGGGTCGTTTACCAGCCCCAGTCTGCCTTGTTCACCTGCGTGTTGGAGATGGAATTTCCCTTCACTTGCAGGACCATATGCAGTCTGTCCCCCAGGCTTGACTCTCAGTTCCTCTTGTTTGTGTGCCTCTTAAACATGGCTAGTGTCAGTGTGCCCTGTTGTCTTCCTAAACAAGCTGAGCGTGCTTGCATCAGGCAGGAACAGGGATGGAGGGTTGCTGTGGGATGTTCTGTATGTCAAATGTGTTGCTCTGATTGGTTAATAAGTAAACACTGATTGGCCAGTAGCCAGGCAGGAAGTATAGGTGGGACAAGGAGGAGAATTGGGGGAAGTGGAAGGCTGAGGCGGAGAGATACTGCCAGCCGTCGCCATGGCAAGGAAGATGTAAGGTACCGGTAAGCCATGAGCCACATGGCAAAGTATAGATTAATAGAAATGGGTTAATTTAAGATAGAAGAAGTAGAT
This sequence comes from Onychomys torridus, assembly GCF_903995425.1. Lineage (NCBI taxonomy): Eukaryota > Metazoa > Chordata > Mammalia > Rodentia > Cricetidae > Onychomys > Onychomys torridus. The sequence continues at coordinate 46,237,434 of NC_050450.1, forward strand.
AACAAGAAGCCTGAGCCATTAGGCCAAACAGTTTAAATAATATAAGCAGCAGTGTGTTTATTATGTAAGTGGGCTGTCGGACTGCCAGGCTTGGCGGGACCCGGAGAGAAAACTCTCCAGCTACCATTCCTTTGTATATAGTCTTGTATTAGGTTAGAACTTTCTTATTTAGACAAAAGGGGGAGATGTAGTGGGTAGCCATTCCAGCTTTGACCTGGAAGTTCCAACCCACATTGAGGCTTTGGTAACGGTCACGGGCTGAGAGAGGACACTGAAGACACGGATGCGGGGGCTCCCTTGGTTCCTGGACCCTGGACGCTGGAGGTAGACCAAGCAGAGTAGACACTGCCAGACTGCGCCACACCTTTCCCAGACCCTGTAAACTATCCCTTCACTTGTTACTTACCCCACAAAATAAACCTCCCTTTTAACTACATGGAGTGGCCTTAATAGTTTCACCAACATCAGGTGATTCTGGTCTCAGGTCAAGTTTCTCCTCAGGGATGCTTATTTTATATAAGACTGCCTTAATAGCCTGGTGTGGTACATTTTTTTTTTGTTGTTGTTTTTGTTGTTGTTGTTTGTTTTGTTTTTTGTTTTTTGAAACAGGGTTTCTCTGTGTAGCTTTGCACTTTTCCTGGAACTCACTCTGTAGACCAGGCTGGCCTCGAACTCACAGAGATCCACCTGCCTCTGCCTCCCGAGTGCTGGGATTAAACGCCCGGCTGTGGTACATGCTTTTAATCCCAGCACTTTGGAGGCAGAGGCAAGCAGATCTCTGTGAGTTCGAAGCCAGCCTGGTCTACAGAGTGAGTTCCAGGACAGCCAGGGCTAGCTACTCAGAGAAACCCTATCTTGAAAAAACAAACAACAAAAGACTGGCCTTGAATTTGCTCTGTAGCTAAGGATGGCCTTGAAATCCTGATCTCCCTGCCTTTGCTTCCTGGATTACAGGCACCAGCACCATGCCATTAGTGTATGTCACGTTAGTCTGATTTGTTTAATTAATGAAACTTGCATTAATTGAAAGTGTTACCATATTTTCTGTCCTCCTCTGGCATAAACTGTGTGGCAGCAGGGTCCATGCTTCATCTCCTAGAGCAGTGCATGGTTCCTAAGTTAGTGCTCCAGGGACTTGTGGTTGAGATGAGTGTGTTCTAGCCAACCAGCAATCTCTTGTAGTCATTGGATCTAGTGAAAGATGGGTCAGGGCTTGCTTAGCTGGAACGGATGCCATCCTATGGCTAGCAGACATGTCCCATCATTCTCTCTTTCTTTCCTCCGTAGCCGAGTCTACCTCAGGTCGAGGCCAGTGCCTGAAGCGCATTCGTTACCATGGCCGAGGTCGCTTTGGCATCATGGAAAAGGTCTATTGCCACTATTTTGTGAAGCTGGTGGAAGGACCTCCACCCCTGCCCGAAGCACCCAAGACAACAGTCGACCATGCCAAGGAGTATATTCAGCAACTTCGAAACCGGACCATCATCCACACTCTGTGATGGTCATTCTGGCTCCAGTGTATATATTTTACATTTATTTTAAAAAGTAAAAACAGATAATTTTTATGCTTTGTCATTGAATTATTAGAGTGCAGTGTATGACTGCAGGGTTTTGTTTTGGTGTGTGTGTGTGTGTGCGTGTGTGTGTGGGGGGGGGGAGAGGGAGAGAGAGAGAGAGAAAGAGAAAGAGGGAAAGAGGGAGGAGAGGGGTTGCAGGTGTGTGGGTATGCATATCCCTGTGTGCATGTGCAGAGCCAGAGGATGATTTTGTTTCATTGTTCGAGATGAAGACTTGAACCAACCTTGGCATTACATTCTAAAACCAGACAGTAGGTGGCGCTCTCATAGCAGGAATTAATATCAAAGTAGTACTGTCTGGTTCTCATAGATCCCTCTCTCCTCTCTCTCTCCTTCCATCTCTCCCTCCCTTCCTGTCTGTATGTCTGTGAAGAATGACATTAGTATTTTGATGTGATTGCTTAATCTGTATGTTACTGCTTATAGTAGGAACACTTGGAACACTTGAACCAAAAATCTCCAATTCCAGGCTCTTTTTTTTTTTTTTTAAACTTCTTCAGCATCTCTTCAGTGTAACTACTAGCACAGAGCTTGGTAAATGACAAGATCCTCTTAAGTATTAAGTTTGGGGCCAGGCTGGACAACATGGTACAGATAGCTACAATAACAAAACCAGCATGCTATTGATATATAAGAAACCTCAGACACAGCAATTGGACAAGACAGACACGCCAGGATAAACTCACTTACCTACAGCACTGGGGGTCTGAGGCATGGTGGGCAGACACTCAGGTTTTCACTGGTAAATGAAGGGATAGGTTGTAGGGTCTGGCAAAGGTATCACACAGTCCGGCAGTGTTCTCTGAAGAACTCCGCTCGGTCTGCCTCCAGCATCCAGCGTCCCAGAACCAAGAGAGAGACCTCCTCTCGATCCTGGGTCTTCTGCTTCCTCCTCCACCCTGCCTTGTGGGCGTGACCATTACCGAAGCCTCAATGCGGGTTGGAACTTCCAAGCCAATGCTGGGATGGCTACCCACTACATCTCCCCCTTTTGTCTAAATAAGAAAGTTCTAACCTAATACAAGACTATATACAAAGAGATGGTTATCAAATATTGTCCAGGAGTAATGAGGGATAATGACCTAGATAAGTTGGAATTACAATAAGTGCAAACAATATCAAGCAAAAAACACATAGTGAAATCCAGGGAAGTCTAGAGCATGGGTAGGTGGCATGTTACAAAGATCATTCCAAAAGGTGTCCTTTCCTAAAGAACCTGAGTCTAATACTTAATAATTCTATCTAAGATATGTATATATACTAAGTTGTAACTATAACTGCTAATCTCCAACCTCATCAAAGACCTGAGAAGGAATATAACTCAGCTGCATCCCAGATACTGCTTCAAACTATGAAAACGGTGCTTGCTGTTCTTGGAGGGACCTGAGTTTGGTTCCCAGCATTCACATGAGTAGCTCACAACTGCTTGTAACTCCAGCTGTAGGGGTATCAACACCCTCTGCAGGCCTCTGAGGGTACTTGCACTCGTGTACATACACATACTTAAACATAAAATTCATCCTTAAAGAAATACAATACTCGCCGGGCAGTGGTGACGCATGCCTTTAATCCCAGCACTCAGGAGGCAGAGGCAGGTGGCTCTCTGTGAGTTCGAGGCCACCCTGGGCTACCAAATGAGTTCCAGGAAAGGCGGAAAGCCACACAGAGAAACCCTGTCTCGAAAAACAAACAAGCAAACAAACAAACAAAAAAAAAGAAATACAATACTCGGGCTGGAGGGATGGCTCAGGGGTTAAGAACACTGATTGCTCTTCCAGAGGTCCTGAGTTCAATTCCCAGCAGCCACATGATGGTGTGCAGGCATATATGCAGGCAGAACACTGTACAAATAAATAAATCTTTTTTTAAAAATACAATACTTTATAAATTTCTCAGTTTTAAACTATCTTTTCTAGCCAACATATTCTCTTTAAAACATTTTTTTTTAAATTATGTGTACAGATGCTTTTCCAGTGTTCATTCTTTGCTCCGTATGTGTGCAGTGCCTGCAGAGGTGAGAAGAAGGCTTCAGATAGAGGTACAGACGGTTGGAAGCCGCCATGTGGGTGCCGGGAATTGAACCTGGGTCCTCAAGAGCAGCCAGTGCTCTTAACTGCTGTGCTCTCTCTCCAGCCTGCCCACATAGTCTCAACAAAGGTGCCAGAAACAAGGAGAAATGATAGGTAAGGTATGGAGCTAGGGAAACGGGAAACAGGGTGTGTACATGCAGGATGATAAAATGTCCATCTCTCAGCCTGTGCAAAAAGCAACTCGGAATGGATTAAAGACCCAAGTGCAGCTAGAAACAGAGTCAGAAAACAGATCAAGACACTGGGAAGGTGATGCTGAAAAGCGAGTCCACACGTGGCTCCTGTCAGACTAACAGCTTCCTGACAGCAGAGCGCCGCCAGGTGAGCAGACTGTGGTGAGAAGAGGGTGGGAGACATGTCCACAGAGAGCTGAACGGAATCTACTTCCAACCCATGGAGCTGCCCTACACCTTTAATCCCTGCACTCGGGAAGCAGGGGACAGGTGGATCTCTGAGTTTGACGTCAGCCTGGCCTACATACTGAATTCTAGGCTAGCCAAGGCTACACAGTGAGACTCTGTCTTAAAAAACAAAACAACAAAAAAACAAAACAAAAACAAAACAAAAAAAACCACTGTTTAAAATAGGCAAATGATCTGAATATCCTTTTGTGGAAAAAAAAAAATACTAGCAGCCCAAAGGTAGATGAGAACCAGTGTTATTAGAACTGCCCTCAGGTCCAGCCCTGTCACTCTTGGGGATACACAAAAGGGTCGTCTGCACACGATTAACACATACTGTTCATACCTGCAGACAAGAGACAGCCTTTCACATAGGAAGCCAAAGATACCCTGTTTACAGTAAAATGTGTGAAAGCCCGAAGGGCCTGTGTTTAGTCATGAAAGACCGAAAACTGCACTTTCTCTTGTGTGGAAACTGAGGAACTGAAAGCGATTGCCAGGGTTCTGGGACGGGCAGGCAGGGCGCACTGGCCAGCACATCCTGTCAATAAACGTGGAAACCAATCTCTGCGCAAATGAAGATGAAGGGGCAGAAGGGCTAACTATAATCCAAGTCCATCACATGCATGCAGACAATGTCTTGAAACCACTCACATCATTAGAGTGGCAATTAATAGGAAAATGTCCAATTGATTGATATGTGTCAGTAAAATGGAAAGAGTCAAGTTCTTCCTACAACTCTTCAATGGTGCTCCATGATGACATTCAGGGCTGTGGGGGCTGCAGAGTACCAGGCAGCTAGAAGCAGAGCCAGGGTTGGGGAGCAGGCCTGCACTGTGGGGTGCTGGGCTGCAGCGCTCAGAGCTGTGAGTCCCTCCTAGTCTTTGTTCAAAGACTGTTTTAAAATGCGTTCTCTGGCTGGGCATTTTCTTTTTTTGGGGGGTTGGTTTTTTGAGACAAGGTTTCTCTGTGTAGCTTTGTGCCTTTCCTGGAACTCACTCTGCAGCCCAGGCTGGCCTCGAACTCACAGAGATCCGCCTGGCTCTGCCTCCTGAGTGCTGGGATTAAAGGTGTGTGCCATCACCGCCTAGCTAAAAGGTCTTATTAATAAAAACAAATCCAGGGCCAGGTATTGGGGTGAACGCTGAAAGATCAGAGAACAAGCCACAGCTAACTTCACCTTGCCAATTCTCAGCTGATCCTGTTTTCAGTGTGGCTTTAAACTCAACAGAGATCTGGATGGATCTCTGCCTCCAGAATGCTAGGATTAAAGGCCACCATTTTCCGGCCTCTATGTCTATCTAGTGGCTGTTCTATTCTCTGACCCCAGATAAGTTTATTAAGGTGCACAATATATTGAGGGACACAATGTCACCACATTTGTGATGCTCTGGGGAAGCGACAGCGGTGAGGTGGTGAGATAAGGTAGTCATGGCTCTTCGATAGTTTTCTGATCTCTTTGGCCATTACCTCTGTATTTGGCTCTGTGTTTCTTATTTAATAAGACTGTTTAGAAATTCCTCTACACAGAAGGGAAAAGCAGAATGAGTCATGGTCACTGGGGGGGTGGGGAGGCAGAGAAATGCAGCTTTGCTGGCTTTGAAGAGGGCCAAAGACTCTGAGAAGCTTCTAGAACTAACAAAACAAAAACATTCTCCTTCAGTCTTTCAGATGTCTGAGTGTCTGTCTTTTTTTTCTTCCTTCCTCCCTTCCCCACTTCCTTTCTTTCTTGAGATGATCTCAAGTAGCATACGGTAACTTTGAGCTGCTTGACCTTGAATTTCTGATCTTCCTGCTTCCACCTCCCAAATGCTGGAATCACAGATGTGTGCCACCGAACCCAGTTTATGCAGTGCCGGGGATGAAACAATAGCTCCATGAATGCCAGGCAAGCACTCTACCTACTGGGCTACATTCTCAGCCCAGCCCTGCAGAAGGCTTGATTGTAGCCTGGCGGGACTCTTGCTGGATTTAATTGCAGCACCATGATGGATTTGCACTGCCTAGATTGTTACAGCATCAATAGGGAATCAATATGCTGCTTAATGTTTATATCTGTAGTGATACTGTTTTTATTTCAATATTGTCTATTTCTCTTTTTCTGGATTAATGTAACTCAACTGAGGCTAATTCCCGCTCCCATTCAGAGGACTCAGATGTTACTGGTATGTAGGAGGCAGATGCCAAGGATGCTTTTAGTCACCCTGACAGTTCCTCTCCCAGTGTCACCTGTGTAGGGGAAGGGACCTAGAGGCAGATAGCACAGTCCCTGGATTATAAAGCTCAGTGGCTTCAGGAGTGATGCCTGCACCAATATGCCTGGAGGAGGATGTACCCTGATTCCCGGGGAGGAGGGGAGGCATGCTCTGGGCTCCCTCCTAGAATTGCCCAATGTGTTCTCTTTGCAATAAAACTAAAATTGTAAATCGAACACTCTCCCGGGTCCTGAGAGCTATTCTAGCAAATTGCTGAGCCTGAGCAAACTTTAATTTTTTTCTTCCTACGTGGGACCTCAAGATTTGCTGAAAGTCCAGAGTGAGTTAAGGAGGAAACTCAGAGAGTTTTGGAAAGTCTGCACCCAGGACAGGGGCTTAAAGTAAACACATTATTTTATCATCCCCACAGAGACTGGTTGTGGAGGGGGTGGAGCAAGGCCATGAGTGGTCTGTGGGCTCTGAGTTCTGGTTCAGCTCTTGAACAGCATATATACAGCCTGGGGTCTAGATGACATGACCCCTCCTCAGTCACAGCAGCCTCCTGCCCGGATCCCTGCCCCTTCCCCTCATCACCATACCCAAAGCAGGCTGACCCAACTCGATGGCCCTGTTGGCTTTCAGTTTCTATGCCTAGAAATTGTCACGTTATGGGAAGTTTACTTTCATTTTGAAAGTTCCTACTCTGCATTGTTGGTGGGGTTTCCTCCCTTTGTTGACTGGATTCCTGTGAGGGTAGGGCAGCAGCTAAAGGCAAACCTCAGAGCTCTTCACACACAGCTCAGCCTTCTCTGCAGTAGTCACACAAATGCAGCACACTGGGATTTCCAAGTGAAGTCCAATCTGTGCAGGTCTGTGTGCACTTGGTGTGCCTGATGCTTTGGAAAGCTCTTCACTGGACCCATTCTCCTCAGCTCTGCCAGTGGGAAAGTTAGGAGCTCAACTCTGCCACCAGAAATCTCTTTTTCTCAAGGGAGCTGGTGAGTGATAAGATATATATTTTTAATTAACACAGGTCTACAAATAGGATTATAGGCTGTAGGTCTGAGGATAGAACAGCCTACATGCCTGATGTGATTGAGGTGCCACGGAGCTAGGCTGAGGGGCAGGATGGGTGCAGGACAGCTGAAAGTCATTCAGAGAACTGAATATCTCTAATATTTTCAGAGAGCATTCATATCCAGGCTATGGAAAAGACAGAGGTATTGAAGGGCAGGGGCGATACTGGATAACGTCTGGCACCAGATATCTCCTCATCTCCTATCCAATATCTAAACACTGTTGACTTGGAAGACAAGGAACATTAGCTAACCACAAACTCAAGAGTTCATGTGTCTTCCTGAACTCTGAGTTCTCCACCAAACTGTGGGCTTGGCGTCGGCCTCTGCAAAGAACTCTGTCTTCAGAACTTCCATCTTGAAACCCAGCTCTGATCTTCGGGAACAGTAGGACTCACTTTCTTCATGTCTCTCAATGTCTGTTTCTTTGATGGTTAATCTTAAGGTGGAGGGGGGCTGGGGGTGCAGTTCACTGGCAGGGTACTTGCCTAACCTGCACAAGGCCATGATTTCAATCCTTAGAACCCTCCAAAAAAGTGCTTACTTTTAAGGTGGGAGTCACTACACTGTGTTTACAGGGTTGTTAGAACATAGTGGAAGCATGTGTGCTGAGGCACACAAGCTTCATAGGACATGCTCCTTGCAGTCCCTCTCATTTTGCCCTGACTTGTTAGATGCACTCCCAACACGTAGAAGACAAGGTTCTGAGGGTCCACCTTTTTGGTCCTCAGACTTGCTCATCCTAACTAACACTTAGTACATATTCTCAGGGATGCTGCTGGGTGGGACAGTTGCTGCTGTCTACACATGTTGGATGCTTAAGAATTCCCCATCTGGTGTGTGTGTATGTGTGTGTGTGTTCGTCTGTCTGTGTGTGTATGTGTGTGTGTGTGTTCGTCTGTCCGTGTATGTGTGTGTGTGTGTGTGTGTGTGTGTGTCCATGTGTCCCTGTGTCCACTCAGGAGTATGTGTGTGGATATTCACTCTGGACAGTCACACATACTCATAGTGCCTGATAGCTCCCTTACCTACCCAGGGACAAGCCAGCTGTCTCCAGTTCTGTCAAGGAGATTTGTTGCCATCTCTGGTCATACACATACCAAGGCAGAACTTGTATACCTGCTCAGATGAATTCTTTTCCAAACTGCCCCCGCCCTTTCCAGTCCTCCTGTAACAAGCAGCCGCCAGGGAGGCCCCAGTGGAAGGGCCTACTCCCTCACTGTAGCCAGAGAAGGTTCTCCAACCTACCTTCTGCCCCAACACCTATCCTGAGTGGTGGTGGCTTGGTTTCCTGATCTAGCGATTTTACCCCTTCTCTGTGAGGTTCAGTGTGGAGGGTTTACGTCCCATTCATTAGGATTAGTCCTGGACATTTGATTTCTTCTTGTGTCCTGGGTCAAAAGTCTTCTGTGACCTGAGAGGTCATGGCAGTTCCAAAGTGACAGAGGGATCTTCTTGGTGAGACTGACAATGGCCTCTTCAATCCCTACTCTTGTGTCATCCACACTGTCTCTTCTACCTGTGACACATTCTTCAGGAGTCAGTCCCCCAGGTGACTGACTATCTTCCTGGAGTGTTTGGACTCTTTCCACGCAAGATGGAGCAGGGTGAGGAGTGGGCTCGGCTCAGGTGGATGACGCAGCAGGTAAAGGCACTGGACACCAAGCCTGATGACCTGAACTCTATCTCCAGGCCCTGCGTGGTGGAGAGAGAGAACTGACTCTCACAAGTTACTTTACCTCTGCTTGTGCACCCCATCCCACACATACACAAAATAAAGTGTAATGTAAAGGAATTGCATTGAATACCCCAGAGGGTTTTCTTCTTTTTTTTTCTTCAGGTTTTTTTTTTTTTTAATTAAGATTTTATTTTTTAAGAGAAGTTTTAGCTCCACAGAGAAATCAAGAGACAGGTAGTGACTTCTCACAGACTGCTGTCCCTACACATGCATGGTTTCCCCCATAGATTGCTGTCCCTACACATGCATGGGCTCCCCCATCACCAGCATCCCCACCAGAATGGTGAACTGTCACTGATAGGCTGTGGTCAGACACGGTCCAGAGACTATGTGAAAGTTGCCTCCAGGTTGTATTCATCCGAGATGCATCTCAGCACATACCCAGTTACGATGTCACACTGAGTATTTTCACTGCCCACAACCCTTTGTGTTGACTTTTCACTCAGGCTCCAACAACAAGCGGCAACCACTGACTTGATTTTTCCCTTCACTTTGTCTCATCTGGAAGGTCGGTCTCTTGGCATGTGGGATGTGCTGCGGGGTCATGTGGCCTTTATAGGTGGCTTTTTCTACTTAGTCTGTTTATGACTTCACAGTTCAGCTCTTGAACTTCTGAATAGTACACAGTCATCTTGGGGATTCCACATCTTATTAGTTCATTCACCTGCCAAAGGGCATCCTGGCTATTTCCAAGGTTTGTAATTATGAATAAAGCCTCTAGAAACATCCATGTGCATGTTTTGGTGGGAACAAACATGAAAATGTGTAGGAACACGTATGTTGACTGTGCTAAAGAAACTGCCATGCTATCCTCCAAAGTGAGTGTTCTATTTTACTTTTTAATTTTTATTTTACTTTTGGTGTTTTGAAACAGGGTCTCTATGTCGTCCTGGATACCTTGGAACTCAATATATAGACCAGGCTGGCCTTGAACTTAAAGATCCTGCTTCTGCCTCTGAGATTAAAGGTGGGTGCCACCACGTCTAGCTTTTTTTTTTAGTGCATTTTTAAATGATGCTGTTTGTTCTTATTGCTCAGTTTCAAGAGTTATTTATACATTTCGGGGTCACAATCTTTTATTGGCTGTGACTTTGTAAGTATTTTCTCTTATCTGTGATTATTTTGTCAGTCTCCTGGTAATATTTGTCTTTTATAGAGAAGTAGTGGGGTTTATTGCTAGGATTTGTTTTATTTTTATGTATGTATGTATGTATATGTGTGTTTGACTTTGTGTGGGTATGTGTATGTACATGCAGGTGCCCTCAGAGTCCAGAAGAGGGCGCCTGATCTCCCGCTATAGGCGGTTCTGAGCCACCTAATCTGGGTACCGGGAATTGAACTTGGTTCCTTGTAAGAGCAGCAAGTGCACTTAACCGCTGTCATCTCTCCAGCCGGAGTCAATTTTATGTTGTTCTGTTTGTTTACTCTATCAGCAACCCCATACTGTCTTATAACTTCATGCTGTTTTGATTTTTGTGTATGTGGTAGAGGGGATTGAACCCAGGACCAGGAGCAAGCTAGGCAAACACTGTGCCTCTGTGTTACACTCTTGCTCTCCAGGATGTCTCAAGTATCACACCACAAATGGTCTGCAGTGTGGGGCCCTGTCTCCTTTTGCTTATTAGATGGTGTTGTGTCCAAACTTTTTTTTTTCAAAATAATAAAAATAAATAAGATGAAAAATAACATAGGATAAAAAGTTTGGATTGAGAAATCAGATCTTGAAATTAATGAACAATCTCTTGGGGAAGCAAAGCAGCCAAGTCCTAGGAACATCAAAGAACAGAGCAGGGCAATGCTCCTCTCCGTCCTAGTGTGAGTTTGGAGAGAGGCTTCTGCCTGAAGAGCAGAGCTGAGCCCCTCCATGCTGTGCTGACCTTTGACCTTCTTTCCCACTTCTGCCTTCCCTCCAGTGTCTTTGGCTGCCCACCGCCATGGGTCAGTCTCCTTCCACACCTGATACAAAGGCCCACAATATGGCCTCCAGCTTTAATGCATTTTTCAAAACTTTCAAGATGGAAAGTAAGATCATTTCTGAGGAGACCATCAATTTAATTCAGTCGTTTGTGCAGGAAGGGGACATACAGAAGACAATTTCCACAATCAACACTGCTTTGGCAGACATTGAGAATGCCCCTCTGAGCATCGCAGTGACAGGGGAGACCGGGGCAGGAAAGTCCACTTTCATCAATGCCCTGCGGGGCATAGGACATGAAGAGGTCGAGTCAGCTAAGAATGGAGTACTGGAGACCACAATGAATAGACAGGATTATACCCACCCTAAGTTCCCTAATGTGACCATCTGGGATCTCCCTGGGGTGGGGACAACTACCTATAAACCAGGAAAATACCTGAAGAAAATGAAGTTCCAGGAGTATGACTTTTTTGTTATCGTCTCAGCCACTCGCTTTAGAGAGAATGATGCCCAGCTAGCCAAAGCAATCGCAAGAATGAAGAAGAATTTCTATTTTGTTCGAACAAAAATTGATAGTGATTTGTGGAATGAGAAAAACTGTAGACCCAGGACCTACAATAAGGAAAAACTCCTGGAGGATATCCGAAAAGATTGTGTGGAGAAGCTCCAGAGGGCCAACGTAGCCTCCTCTCGAGTCTTCTTAGTCTCCAGCATCGAGGTAGCACAGTTTGACTTTCCTCGCTTGGTGTCCACCCTTCTGAAAGAGCTGCCGGCACACAAGCGTCACATCTTCATGCAGTGCCTGCCTAACGTAACCGAGGTTGCTATTGATCAAAAGAAAGATGTCCTGAAGCAGAAGATCTGGCTGGAGGCTCTGAAGTCCGGAGTGCTGGCCACCATCCCTATGATGTTTTTCTTCAAGGATGACATTGAGGAGCTGGAGAAGGCCCTGATTTACTACAGGTCTTGCTTTGGGCTGGATGACAAGTCACTGGAAAACATGGCCAGCGAGTTGTCCCTGCCTGTGGAGAAGCTTGAGTCCAGCATCCAGTCACCTCATTTGCTGTCAAGTGAGATGGAGGAGTCTGTGGGGGAAAAGCTGGTGAAATACCTGGAGAAAATTTTTGCTGTCACTGGAGGACTTATAGCCACTGGCCTTTACTTTAGAAAGAGTTACTACCTCCAAAATTATTTCCTCGACATAGTGGCTAATGATGCTAAAATTCTGCTTAAGAAAAGAGGTTTTTTGGAGGACTGTGGGGATTCTGAAGAAGGCTGTGAAAACAGGGAAAATGAGACAGCTGGCTTATGATTTAGGTGATGTTAGTGTCTTCAGGACGCTGGGGACTGGGAAGATGGCTTAGGGTGTTCCTGAAGCACCCTGGCCAGGCTGTGATAACTTTTAGACTTTGTGACCCTTGATGGGAAAATAGAGGCATCTGGAATCTTATGCTGTGTGGCAGTTGTCACAGCCAGCAAGCCTTATTGATGAGATGGCTGTCCTGGAACTCTGTAGACCAGTCTGGCCTTGAACTCAGACAGAAATCCTCCTGCCTCCACCTCTTGAGTGCTAGGGTTAAGGTGTGCATTACCACACCTGGAAGAAATGATTTTTTAAAAATTATGTATACAGTGTTCTGCCTGCATGCCAGAAGAGGGTACCAAATCTCATTAAAGATGGTTGTGAGCCGCCATGTGGTTGCTGGGAATTGAACTCAGGACCTCTGGAAGAGCAGCCAGTGCTCTTAACTGTAGTGGGTAGCCATTCCAGCCTTGGCCTGGAAGTTCCAACCCCCATTGAGGCTCCAGTAGGCGGGGCTGAGGGAGGACGCTGAAGACCCAGGATGAAGAGGAGAGGTCTCTCTTGGTTCCAGGACCCTGAACGATGGAGGTAGACCGAGCAGAGAACACCGCCGGACTTTCCCAGACCCTGCAACCTATCCCTTCACTTGTAAGCTACCCCACAAAATAAACCTCCCTTTTAACTACGTGGAGTGGCCTTAATAATTTCACCAATACTTAACCCCTGAGGCATCTCTCCAGCCTGATTTTTTTTTTTTTTTTTTAAATTCACGTACCCATGGCATGCCTTGGCTTTACGCTGCTCTGCGGAGAGCACTCACATGCTGGCTGCCGTCTTTGTTCCTTTTATGGTTGTCATACATTCAGTTCATATGACAGTGTAACAGAAAACAAGAGGGAACCATGGCTTGAGGAAAAGTGTTTTCAGAGGTCCTTCTTCAGAGGTACAAGGACACATGACAGGGATGCAGTCTGGGGTTTGCACATGGGAGGCCCAGGTACTCCTCCCATGTTAACAGAGAACTTTCTGTGCATGAACCCTCGAAGACAGGAAATGAGAGGAAAGAAGCTAACGATTAAAGTGGAAGCCCCCCACCCAAAAAAAAATACAGAAGTTCCTTAACCACGTGAGAAGATCCGTAGGCTTCACCCGATGGGAGGAATGTAAACTAGAAGTCATGCCACTTCTCAGCTCTTGGGTCCAGAAGAATTCTGAGGTTGAATTTACAAGTGTACATAAACAATTTCTGTGATGAAGTGTTGGTGTCAACACCAATATCACGAGACATGATGTGGGCAGTGATGGAACTGCTGAGGAACTGTCACACACAGCTTCTCTGTGACACTCTTTAGACACTGCAAAACAGTGCAAACAGGTATATTATTTTTGGGGTTACTTCTGTGGGATTCTAAGATGGATTGAGTCTAGGGGCTGGAGAGATGGCTCCGAGATTTCAGAGCATGTGCTATCCTTGTCCAGGACTTGAGTTTGGTTCCCAGAACCCATGTCAGGTAGCTCATAACCCCCTATAACTTCAGCTCTAGGGGATCTGACCCCTCTTTTGGCCTCCAAGGGCACCTGCCCTCACAAACACATACCTACACGCAGACACATTGACACATAATGAAACAGGAAAACAAATCTTCGGAAAAGTGGGCAAGCCTATAAACAATTCAAATGTTCCTTTAGTGGGGGTGGGGCAGCCAGACAGTTGCCTGACAACCAGACAGAAGATAAGCAAAAGCACCCACGTCTCTATATTTGCCTTCCTAGATGCAAATCACTAGATGTAGACACAATGGGCTCAGTGAGTCACTGTTGAGCTATGTGAATTCAGGACAAGGGTATATTTTCATACCTATCCTAAAGAATTCAATTCATTTAGTTTAAGTAGGGGTATGATGCAGGATAAGTGCTAGACTGAGTATAAAATATGGTCATCTAGCTGGGCGGGAGGTGGTGGCACCCGTCTTTAATCCCACAAGGATATCTGAGTTCCAGGCCAGCCTGGTCCTCAGAGTGAGTTCCAGGACAGCCAGGGCTACACAGAGAAGCCCTGTCTTGAAAAACCAAGGAAAAAGAGGGGGGAAAAAAGGTCATCTAATAGCTGCTTAGTTAAAACTTCAAGGTAACATTTCTAGGAGTAGAATAAGAAATGAAACTAATTGTGCTTGCTGGCGTGAGCAAAGATTGTATTTTAAAACTGAAAAAAGACATTCCTACAAAAGTAAACATATCCCAAGGGCACAAATAAAACTAAGACATCTTTAGCTTTTTATTAGCAATACTGATCATAACAATAGCAGCCATAAAGCTGTTGCCTTACTGGGAGTGTGGTATACTATAACATGGCAAGGCAAATAAGCCCATGTTAACGTCACAGAGTAACAAGAAGTTCAGCAGAACAGATGAGGCACAAAGTGGGGCTGGAGAGATGGCTCAGCAGTTAAGAGCAATTGCTGCTTTTTGCAGAGGGATCCAAGTTCATGTTGAGCACCTAGGTTGGATGGCCCACAACGGCCTGCAACTCCAGCTCCAGGGAGTTCAACACCCTGTGACCTCCATAGGTACTCACCTGCACCCAGCCATACACAGTTAAAAAAAAAAAAAAATCATAACCCAGTTAAAAAAACAAAAACAAGAAAGCAGCAAGCTGTGTTCTAACTTTGTATACTAAATAGGGCCATTAACAGTTCCTGTTCTCTCCAGGAGCAATGGACATTCCTAGCACAATTCTTGGGCTTAGAATTCTGCTCTGCAGCGATTAGTGGGGCGGTAAGTTGAGGCTGAGCTTTAGTGCGGCAATAGAAAAGGAGAAGTTACACTCTAAGGTTGTTGTGGTGGTTTGACAGAAAATGGCCCCCAAAGGGAGTGGCACTATTAGGAGGTGTGGTCTTGTTGAAGTGGGTGTGGTCTTGTTGGAGGAAGTGTGTCACTGTGGAGGAGAGCTTTGAGGTCTCTCATGTGCTCAAGCCATGCCCAGTGTCTCAGACCACTTCCTGTTGCCTGTGAGTCAAGATGTAAGAACTCTCAGCTCCTTCACCAGCACCATGTCTGCCTGCATGCTGCCTTGCTTCCCTCCCGCCATGACAACAATAGACTAAGCCTTTGAAGTGTAAGCAAGCCACCTCAATTAAAAAAATTTTTTTTAATGAGTTGCTGTAATTATGGACCCAAACAAGTGCCAAAGCTAAGGCTGTGTCAAAGGAAGTGGAACACAGCTTTCTGTTGAACCAACAAACAAGGGTCTGTTTTGAGATCCATGTGTGTGACATGTGAGGGAAACTGGGATGTCAGATAAAACCAACAATTTCATAGTAAAACTAAGGTTCAGCGGTCAACTCTGAAATGTACTAAGAAAACTGTATAAAAAGGAAGAAATCATGTGCAGGTTGCTTATTATCAGCAAAGTGTGTAGCTTGCCTTACTTGTATAGATTGTAGACTAAATAAAAATTGAAGCAAGGTCTTTCTTTCTGTTTTGTTGTTGTTGTTGTTTGTTTGTTTGTTTTTGAGACAGAGTCTCACTATGTGGCCCTGGCTGTCCTCAAACTCACAGGCCTGCCTCTGCCTCCTGAGTGCTGGGATTAAAGGTGTGTGCCACGACCCTGGCAAAGGGAGTTTTTTCTTTGTATAAAATTTCCATCAATAATTGAGATTATTCTGATACTTAAACAGCTGCTCCCTGAATGAAATAAATAAATAAATAAAGGAGGACATGACTGCTCCTAGGTACAGTAGAAGAGAAGGTGTGTTGTAGATAGAAGGGAGAGCACAGCCTGAGGCAGAGACATCTGGGAGAGTCCAAAGTGAACACAACCCTGAGCTAGGCCATGTGAGGAGATGGGGGAGAGGAGAGCCAAGAGACCAAGGGGCCAGGAGGGTAGAGGCGAGACAGAAGGGCTGGGTAACCAAATGGCTGGATTATATAAGGAAGGGCAGCTGGGGGAAGGGCAGCCCAGCCCCTGGGATGGAGAAGTTTAGGGTAGGGGCTGGGGTATGTCACCTATACCATGTAACAGGTAAGGACTGTGGGATGATGGGGGAACCTGGCAGCCGGGTCAGATTTAGTGTTAAACAGGCACCTCAGCCCTTTGTCCTGGGTTTGCAACTTAACACCCTGCCATGGAGAACCATGTACTAGTCACTGTAAGTCAACTGGGTTCATGACTCTGTTGTCCATAACAAATCTCAAAGCAAATACTGTCTCTTGAGATCTAGATGACCCCACCCTTAAGAACTCCCACCCCTGCTGACCCCTAGTCCTGAGGACCCCAGCCCTGAGGATCTCATCAATAATCAATTTTGCAGAAGGAAAGACACAATTAAAATATTAGCAATTTGCAAAGCTTAAAGAAAAAACTTACTTAGGTGGGTAGTCACCAAACCATGTATTTTTTTGTCTGTCAACTATGCCTCAATAAAGTCAGAGAAAAAGGAAATGGACCTAGACTGTGATTCTTTTTTTTTTTTTTGAAGTTTAACTCTGATTTTATTGTATTAAATTTCTTTTTTTAAAATTTTTTCAACTTTTTTATTTTATATCAGCCATGGATTCCCCTGTTCCCCTGTCTCCCCCCTCCCCACCTTCCCCCCAGCCCACCCTCCATTCCCATCTCCTCCAGGTCAAGGACTCTCCTAGGAATTCAGCTCAACCTGGTAGATTCAGTCCAGGCAGGTCCAGTCCCCTCCTCCCAGGCTGAGCAAAGTGTCCCAGCATAAGCCCCAGATTCCAAACAGCCAGCTCATGTGATTCTTTTTTTTTTTTTTTTTTTTTCCAGAGCTGAGGACCGAACCCAGGGCCTTGCGCTTGCTAGGCAAGTGCTCTACTACTGAGCTAGATCCCCAACCCCCGACTGTGATTCTTATTCTGTGTGTCAGTTAGCATTCTGTGCTTTGACAGGGTGGGGGCCTTAAGATGGGGTCCTCGGTAGCAAGGGGCACCAGAGGGTGGAGGTTGCCATGGGTGGAGTCACCAAAAGTGGAGGTCCTCAGGAGTAAGGGATGAAATCACGAGGCATGGGGGGACTCAAGGACAGAGATCACCAGGGGTGAAATTCTCAGGGTTGGAGGTTCTCAGGGATGGGGTATTCAGGAGTGTGGTCCTTGTCATCACAAAACCTTCTGGCACCCAAGTGGGGCACCTGACCCAGCCCCTCAGGAGCTGTAGCACTTGGGAGATCCTGAAAGTAGAACTGACCTGCCCTCCTGGTCTGCCATGTGGTGGTGAGGGCAAGGGAAAGATGCTCTCCCCTCTTGCCCTTCGCCACCTGGAGCAGGTGGGGCAGTTGACCCAGCCCCTCAGCAGCTGTAGCACTTGGGAAAGCAGGCTCTGTACCTCACCTGGGCAGCACAGTAGAGCTGCCCTGTTGATAGGGACTTGGAGGCATGGGCATCAGCCCGAGAATGTGAGCAGGGGAGATCTCACCCTGTCCTTCATCTGCCCTAAGGTGGTGTGGGTGAGGGAGAGATCCATCATCCCCCCTCCCCAACTCCTCCTGTGGCAGATGAGAGAGCTGACCTTGGGGTCACAAGAGTGGGAGAGCTGTTCCTGCCCCTTACCAGCTGCAACACTGAGCAGAATGGCCCCTATGCCTCACCTGGCAACGCAATAGAGCTGGACCTGGTGGTGTGTAGGTGTGGGTGAGCTGGCCCTGAGGGCATGCAAGCAGGAGAACCGCCCCAGCCCCTTGCTCAATGCTGCATAGAGTGGACTTGCAATGCTGGCGAACTCACCCTGCTGGTGAGGACAAGGGAGAGCTAGCTAGTGGGCTGTCCAACCCTGCAGCCACCCAGGCCCAGAACCAGGGCTATGTGTTGGCCCACCCCAAAATCGACCCCATCTATGAAGGGACTGGTTCTGCAGATCCCAAGCTGCAGAATCTCCAGGACACAGGACAACAACAGGCTATCCAAGAGGAGTCCCAGTGAGGGCCTAGTATAGATAGTGTAGCAGAAACCAGAGGGCTCGAACCAGACCAAAGACTCATTGCAATGAACACTTGCAAGTAGAGAGGTGTGGGCTAAAGTGTGCACTGTGTGACTCACTGTGTCACACTACAGCTTCCACAACTAGATTTCTCCTTTTTTTCCCCCCTCTTTTTTCTTTTCTCTTATTTTGTGTGTGTGTGTGGGGAGGTTCCAAGGGCAGAGGGTGGATACTAAGGGACAGGGAGACGAATGGGATCAAGCTGCATGATGTGTAAGCCACAAGAACAAATAAAAAGTAAACAACAACAACAACAACAACAAAACCCAGAACTTCTGGCACCAATTAGAGCCACACTTTTCCCTGCACCAGTGGAAAATGCTGAGCCCCTTGAAGTGGGCACTGCAGCACAGGGCTCCTCCACCATAAACACCCCACAGACATGTCCTCCCCGGAAAAGCACACACTCCTGGATCAACACTGAAAGCAGCCGGGAGGGGAGGAGAGGAAATGAGGTCTCTGGAGTGAGGCTGGGAAGAAAGGCCTGGAACAGCTTCTGGCTTGTGTCCCTTGATCAGGAGGGAGCTGGCTGGTTGCTGAGACTCACGTTCACAAACATCAAAAGTGAAACCAACCAGGCCCGCTTTAGTGTCTTGCCGGGCAGCACAAGTATTTCCAGGAAAAGAAAACTATTTCTGTGAATTTGGAATCCCGAGACTTAGAGGATGACCTGAACTTGGGACTCCTAAGCACCCAGGCCTGCAGTAAAATGCATACCAATAATTTATAATCATGTGAAATTGATTATGAACAGCTACAAAAGGCCCATAGGAAGATAAGGACCACTCACAGCGACAGCAGGACATCAGAGGGGCGAAGGTTGCAAGTGAATTGCTGGTTACTTCCCTCAGGGCTACAAAGCTCCTCTTGACCTCTGGGTTGAGAATAATTATAAGAAGCCTGTGGACGAGTAGCATCTGTGCAGCAGTGCAGGGAATGCATCCCAAGGGGATGCACCTGCTGGTAGCTAGGTGCCTGCCCATCAGCCCTGTGCTCACCCTTCCTGAGCCATAGTGTGTCCAGGCTTCACTGTGGACTAGGGAGAAAGGAAGAAAGAATAGGTAGCTGTCATAACTGCAGACTAGTTTGGGAGATACAGTTTTTATTTTCCTGTGAGATACACACACAAGGGCAGCCTGAGGTCAGTTGGCACAGACATATTTGATGGGAACGACAAAAGTCATAAAGCCTGCACAGCTGCTTGACAAAGATCCAGCAAAACTGAACCTCATGATGGCCGCCATGCCACCTTTGGTTTTGATCTCTGAGTGTTGCATGCTTGGGAGGGCTTTTAATATTGGTACAATTTGGGGATACTGGATTGATGGAAATGTTCTTATGAATCATTTATGCCCTCTCCCAGGAGTATTGCCTCTAAGCTTCCCCAGGAGAGTCCTGAACATATTACCCCTCACACTTTTAGGGAGATATCCTTATCTACTTGAAGGTCTTCCTTATGCCTTGGAGGTTGTGACACACATAAAGAAGCCAGAGATCTCTTTTTGAGGCTCTGATATTCTTGAAACATCTGTCCCTGTACTTACTTAGGAATGAGACAGTCAAAACAAAATAAGCTTTAAAAGGTCAACAAGATTTGGTGGGCTAGAAGAGTTGGCCTCAGACCAGATTACAAGCTTCTTCCCACTCTACACTCAGGTGATTGATTACGTGGCATATACAGCAACGAAGTTAGATTAGTTGGAGTTACCTCTGCTCTACACAGGGGCTTATATTGATCGATAAAGAATGGTGTGGAAAGATGATAAAAGAATGAGGTGTCTTAGAAAAGTAAACTCATACAGAGCCACCATGACGTCTTATGACCAAGGAACAACAGAATGCCAGAATTTGACATATAAACAATTCTATAAAGACACATAAATTCTATAAAGATATAAATCCAAAATATTTTATTATGTCAGAATTTGAATAATAACTGTAGCAGCTTTGGCCTGAGGATTTTTCTTGGGGACTCTGACTATTAAGAGTTAATAATACATTGCTGGGGACATGGCACTCTGCCTGGGCTGGCTTGGAGATTTTCTTTGTATCTGGTGTCCTTGAAGACACAAGAGCTGCCAGCCTGAGAATGGGCTGTCATATGTCTCTAGATTCTTAAAAATTAGGTTATGGAGTTGAAGAGTAGAAATGTTTGGAAAAGATAACTCTGTTCTGTCACGGCTTATCAATGATGACTAAAAGATACGCAAGAAAAAGTTAAACACATGTCTGGAAACAAAAATAATATTATCTATGTTTTGGACCAACATGAACCTGTCCTTGCTTACTGAATTCTGTATAAATAAAGAAGTATTCTGGCTGGGCGGTGGTGGCGCACGCCTGTAATCCCAGCACTCGGGAGGCAGAGGCAGGAGGATCTCTGTGAGTTCGAGGCCAGCCTAGGCTAGAGAGTGAGTTCCAGGAAAGGCACAACGCTACACAGAGAAACCCTGTCTCAAAAAAACAAAACAAGGGGCTGGAGAGATGGCTCAGAGGTTAAGAGCACTGGCTGCTCTTCCAGAGGTCCTGAGTTCAATTCCCAGCAACCACATGGTGGCTCATGACCATCTATAATGAGATCTGGCGCCCTCTTCTGTATACATAATAAATACATAAATCTTAAAAAAAAAAAACCAAACCAAAAAACCAGAACCAAAACAAAACAAAAACAACAACAACCCCAACAACAAAAGAGTAGCTAACACACAAGTGAGCAACATAGATTTTGGAAGCCGGCACTGTGTGTCAGCAAAGGTAACATGGTCTGTTGATGTCTAAGAGCTTTTTGTGTGGAAATTTAAAGTTTGCTTGTATATCAGAAAGAGCCCACACCCCAGCTGTGAATCTTCAAGACACGCAGGAAAGGTAGAGGAGAGTTTAAAGATACAGCTGTGGCCAGGAGAAGCCAAGAGATTGGACTAAAAGACTATCATGAGGGCTGGGGAGAAACCTCAGTGCTGAACAGCACTTATTGCTCTTATAGTGGACTTGGGTTTGGTCTCCACCACCCAGAAGGTGGCTCACAACTGCTTGTAATTCCAGGTCCAGGAGCTCTGACTCCTCTGACTTCCTTGGGCACCTGCATGCACATTGTGCACAGAAACTCACCCAGGCATACATGCACATGCCTGTGAACACACACGTACACACACACACACACACACACACACACACACACACACACACACATAATAATAATAATAACAAAAGATCCACTCAGCAACAACGAATACTCAGGAGACAAGGGACACAAACATATTGTGGCTCTCACGTGGTGACTAAGGAGAGAGACCTGATTCACTTCCTGGCATAAGTCTCCCCTGCCCTTGAACAGAGCTCCACTCCTGAGATCCAGCTGGTTCCCTTTCTTTTTCTGGTCTAGTGTCCCCTGCACTTAGGACGCTTGCAGGATGCTCGGAGGGTGACCTCACACCATCAGTCAGACCTATTGCATCCAATCCTCCTGGATCGCAAGGAGTGTTGTTCTCAAGCCAGATGTGGGGGGGATGGGGGTGCAGATTTGAGATTATCACCAAAAAGGGCCAACTAAGAAGATGCACTCCCTGGAAAACCAGCACAGGCCCTGCTTGTGAAATCCTACCAAATGGAACTCTGCTGGGGCACTGTCCCCCAGCACAGAGCAGCCATCTAGGATAGGACCTAGACAGAGTAGAGCTGAGTGTAAACATGGGCAGACTGGATGACAGAGCATACTTGGCAAACTTTGTTTTTTGAAGTCGGGTTTTGCTCTTTAGAATCTGGGAAAGGGTTTGAAGCTGGGCTCAAAACAAAAACAAAATAAAAAACCCTACAAGGACCAGCCAATGGCTCTACTTCTCTTTGGAGTGTGTGGCCTTGATCCGTTCTCCAACTTCTAGAAGAGCCTCTCACCTCAGGTGATGTGAGTCATCATCTCTTTGTCACCTGAGCCCTGGCAGTCCTGGAGGGCCTGACCAGGAGAGTGAGGACCAGACTACCTGAGTGACAATCTGAAAGGGCTGGAAATCAAGGTCAGTCATCCAGAATAGGAGGGAGGAGACGAGACATGGGCAAGGAATGGTCCAGAGTTCTCAGACTGGACTGTACAGACAACTGGCTTCTGGCCCAACTTGTGTAGAAAACCCTTCTAAGCAGTTACCTTATTGGGGTAACCTGGCTGAAATGTTGGGGTCCTTTTTGACCCTATGAAGTTGGCTAAAATGTTGGGTGGGTGTATTATATGCATTGGGTAATAGCCTCAGGTCACGAAGAACTGAGTCAAGCTGTACTGGGCAATAGCCCCTATCCATAAAAATTGCCTTAGTCCCAGCCTGACCATTCTGCTCCATCTGCAGAAACAAAATGCCTGGGTCTCAAAAACAATCCACCCTGCTGTCAGTCAAATCACACACACACATACAAAGCTGTAACTTCCTGGTAGCTAGCTACCTATATATACATGTATATATACATCATCTATATATATACACATCTATATATACATGTCTCCCAGCCCCTCCAAGTGTGGTGGACATTCATCCCCCAGAAAGGTTGGGGCCCCTCACTGTTCACTAAGACAGCCTCAACCTGGTGAGGTCGACTTGTAGATGTAACTGTCTTGTTAAATAAGAAACACAGAGCCAGTTGCAAAGTTAAAAACCAAGAGATCAGAGCAATAGCTGAGAGCCTTACCCTTCACTGCTTCTGCTGTCTTTCCTCTCCGCAAGAGACCTACTTCTGTATGTCCTGTCTTTTTTAATAGACTTTCTGTTCTGTTTTCTCATTGGTTGTAAACCCAGCCACATGACCTCCAGGTCTTCTATGGTTGGTATTGAGATTAAAGGCGTGTGTCTGCCATGCTGGCTGTGTCCTTGAACACAGAGATCTACCTAGCTCTGCCTCCCAAGTGCTGGGATTAAAGGCATGCACCACCACCACCCAGCTTCTGCTCTGGCTTGCTCTGACCTCAAGGCAACTTTATTAACATACAAATAAAATCACATTTCAATACAAATAAAATATCACTATATCAACTGTCTGGTTTCTGCCTATTTTCATTTTTCTTACAAATATGGCCAACTGGCCGAACCTCTGAAAATGTAAATTCCCTTTCAAAAAGTAAGCATGCCAGCACTCCTGAAGATCATGCAGGTCAGCAGAGAACTCCTGGGTTTTACGGGAAGAGAGGGCTCAGAAAGAAGTTGCATCTGCATCCTCTAGCCCAATCCATGTCACTTCTAGCTTCTGGCAAGCCACCTGATCAGCACCACTTAGATCAATGGAGATCTATTATTTTCAACAACAAGAACAACACATTTCTTTTTGGCTGAACCACACCCCAAGTTATTGAGAACAGGACTGACTTCTCCAAGGAGCTGTCAGGACACAGACACTCTCTCCAGTGTTGCGGTAGACTTCTGGGGCTGTTGTCTGATCCGAGGGTAGAGGTAGGAGGTGAGCTTATCTCTGGACTCCACCATGAACTCCTCAGTTATTTTGAACTGGGGAGCAGCTGGCGCTATGATAACTGGGGTCCTGACTCAGGTGCTTTGTGGACTATAGCCACCTTTGCCCCAGGACAGGAGGAGACCAGGAAGTCAGTTTGCTCAGAGCCACAGAGAGCCTCCATGTCACAGTGAGACAAGTGTGGTATGAGCTGGTGTCACCTGTGGGAACCATGTCAATGAGACACACCAAATCTGCTTGATTTGGAGCTAGGACTCCCCCCCCCACACACTGCCTCCAGTGTCCTTTATTTAGTTTCAAAGTAAATGAAAAGTGACTTCATCAACTTGGGCCACCAGAAGCGGAGGGGGCTCTGTGTCTGCCTGCCTATAGGCACATGTGTTCGTGTATACATGTGTTGAATGTTTTCATGTGTGACACATGCCCCAGAGCATGTAGCTCCAGGAAAACACCTCCATTTAACACCCGAGAGTGGATACAGCACCCACATCCCTGAGAAGTGTCACCGATGTTCATTCACAGTACAGAAGAGCACACAGCAGGTCTGGCGAGCCAGACTTCTCAGTGTAAGTCAGGAATTCACGCCCGAGCCTTTTCATATCTTGCTGAGTGAAGGGGGCATGAAGGAGGTGATGGTTTTCCCATACTCATTCCACAGGGAGAGGATCTACAGACACTGCTTCGATGTGGATAGCCAAGTCAGGGGTTACAAAGCCCTGGTCCCAGGATACAGCCCTACCTCCAGACTGCCCCAGCTGGAAGGAGATCCTGGGCAAGTGGCTTCAAGAGCAGGCTTCCTGTGCTCCGAATATCCTGTGTCCACACACTGCATCTAACTGCTAAGTCACTTTCCCAAACTTTTGTCTGGTGCCCAGTCTATAAATATACCCTGCTGTGCCAGCCAAGGTCCCTCCCAGAGAGCACCAGCTGTACTCATGCTTGGGAGGAATGCTTGACTGACCAAAGCTTCTGAGTTGGAATGCTGGGATCACTAAAATGGAAGAATCTAAACCATTCTTCCAAACTTCTTGGGGACTCACTCTATTTGGATCGTGCAGACAGGACGTTGAGAATGGGACATGGAAACTGCTGGTGCCAGGATGAGTGTGTAGGTGTTTACATCAGCCACACCTCCTTAGGCTTCCTGGGAGAGCTGGCTTCCCATGCAGAGGAGGGAGAGCCTCTAGCTGTTACTGGAAAAAAAAAATCACTTATATCCCAGCAGGGAGAGCAGGGGTTGTCTCTGACTCTGCTGCCTGATTTTGAGACCCGTTCCTCCTGCTGAATTGGGTCATCCGACCTTAGAGGAAGAGTGGGTGCCTGGTCTCAGTGCAGCTTGATATACCGTGGCTGGCTGATATCCATGGGATGGATGTCTGCCGTCATCTGAGAAGAAACAGTGGAGGAGGAGTGGATGGGGCAGGGGAAGGGGGAAGATGGGAGCTGGGAGGAGGGGAGATGAAGGTGCTGGGAAGACAGAAGAGGGGAAGCTTTTGTTAGAATGCAAAACAAGAAAAAAAAATCCACATATACAAGAATTGGGATGTGAAAGCAGGACACAACTCCTCTCTCTCTCTCTCTCTCTCTCTCTCTCTCTCTCTCTCTCTCTCTGTGTGTGTGTGTGTGTGTGTGTGTGTGTGTGTGTGTGTGTGTGTTTGTTTTTCTTCAAGACAGGGTTCCTCTGTGTAGTCCTGGCTGCTCTGGAACTCACTCTGGAGACCAGGCTGCCTTCAAGCTCCCAGAGATCCACCTGCCTCTGCCTCCTGAGTGCTGGGATGAAAGATGTGTGCCACCACCACCCGGCACCTTCAGATTCTGATGAAATGGAAATGTGGCCCAGCAGGGACAGGAGTCTCCTTCTTATTCTAACTGCTATAGCAGTGGGGGAGGCAGAGGCCAGCTATAAGGGCAAAGAGCAGAATAGAACACAGGTGGACAGTGGCAGTCCTGCTGATGTCCCTATTGTAGCAAATGCTCCTCACATAGGAGAGAGGATGGGGAAGTTCCTATGTACAGCGTCCCCTTTGGGTCTCAGGCCTAGAGACAGCCTGGACCTAGGGGCCTGTTATACTTCATTATAAGTCAGTGTGTGTGTGTGTGTGTGTGTGTGTGTGTGTGTGTACCAACGTGGAGGCTAACGGGCAACTTGGGCCATATTCCTCAGATGTTCTCCACCTTGTTTCTTGAGGCAAGGTCCCTCCCTGTAACTGGGGCTTACAACATGGACCATCAGCCTGTCTCCATCTCGCCGGCACTGAAATCACTAGCACATATCAGCACGCCTAGCTTTTGAGACCTGGGCTCTGGAGGTCTGTGCCCTGCGGCTTGCAAAGTAAGCACCTCACTGACTTCATCTCCCTGGCCTGTCAATCATCTAGTGACTGAGCCCATCAGTCAGGAATACTCCAGTTCAAGGGGGCCGGCCTGCCTGCTGTCATTTTTTGAGTGACAGAAGTCAAGGATGGCAAAGACACTTTAAAAAAAAATCTTTTAGCCACCTCTCTGTTACTGCCTGACGACAAAGCCCTTGCTCCAAGGTGCCTCCTTTTCCTGACCCCAGGGAGGTTTCTGTTGGTTAAATTCCAGATGTTGGTTAAAGTGGCGTTTCTCATGACTGGCCGCCACCCGTGGCCAGCTGGAGGTGCTGCTGGTTGGGGGAAGAATCACGAAGAAGCCACGGTTACCTTTCTAGAGCTTTATTGGGAGAGTGGGAGAGAGAAAGGGTGGGGGAGAGAGAGAGACAGAGAGAGAGACAGAGAGAGACAGAGAGACAGAGACAGAGAAAAAGAGACAGAGAGAGGGGAGAGAGAAGAGGGGGAGGGAGGAAGAGGGCTCAGAGAGGGCCTGCCCGCTTTTTAGGCTGGCCCGTGCCCCAGGATTATGATGCAATTAAGGGCTAAAGTCTTACAGTTTCCCACAGATTCCCACAGTGGGGCTTAGGGGCTTTGATGGGCTGGAGAGATGGCTCAGTGGTTGAGAGCACATGTTTTGGAGAGGACCTGGGTTTAGTTCACACAACCACATTGTGGCTCACAAACCACCCATCACTACAGTTCTAGGGGATCCGACACCCTCTTCTGATCTCTGTGGGCACTAGGTACACACATGATACACAGACATATGTACCAGCAAAACATTCATACACATAAAATAAGACAATCTTTAAAGAGTATTTTATTATTATAAAAAAAAGAGTAGGTCTGTAACATACCTGGACAGGTGGTCAGTGTGGTGTCCACTTTGGGGATTCAAGTCCTCCTTTGCTCATATAGTCAGGTGACCTAGTCAGCACAGTGCAGCTCTTAGCCCCAGGACAGAGGTAAGCACTGGGCCCTGCAGGGATTTCTGAGGTTGCAACTTGCATCCTAAGACACTGAGAAGCTACTGAAGTGGGAGTGTGGGCGCTAGAAACCATGAAGGGGACAGGAAGGACAGAGAATCAACAAGCAGCTGGGGCACGGAGGCTTTGCCACGCAGTGCTCGACTGGGCCTGTGGGATAGGGTAGCCGGAAGGAACCATTGTTCTTCCTGCAGTGGAACTGGGGTGCCTAGCAAGAGTTGTGATTCAGAAAGAAGGAGGAGGGGCTGGGGCTTTCGCTCTTACTGAGGACTCAAGTTCGGTTCCCAGCATCCACATGGCCTGGCATCCACATCCCACAACTGCCTATAACTCTAGTTCCAAGGGCTCCAACTGACCTCTGAGGTTCATGCATGCATATGGTACACACACACACACACACACACACACACACACACACACACACTTAGGTACACATATTGAAAGAAGGGATGGGGATGGGGGATGGAGTAGGACAAGGGAAGTCCAGAGACAGTGAGTGACATTGAAAGTTGGGGCCAGTAAAAGACATCAGGACAGCCCAGGATGCATGAACCATGCTGACAGTTGTGAAGTCCTCATCAGTCACTATGTCTTGTCCTGCTAACCAGCTCATTCCCCTCTGCCTGGGCATATCAGTGGTCCAGTGCACGCCCCTGAACAAAGATGTTGCCCCAGAAGTGGTAAGTGAGCATAACTGAGAGGAGAGTGATGTTTTTTGTGAAACTTTCTTGAACTCAGAGAAATGCATGGACAGACGATAAGTTCAAGGTGACATATTCTCTTGGGACCACATGCCTTGATCCTGGCTAGAAGACAAGATTGGAGCTGGTCAGAGAAGTTTCCTATTAGGTGGAATTTTCTGGCACTGAGCTGAGTGGGATGAGAGGGAGCCAGTGAACTACTGAGCAGGCACAGCAGCTGTGAAGGGCAGTCTTATGAAGAGTCTGCAGCTCGCTAAGCCCTAGAACTCACAGAGTCTGAAGGGGTTAAGTGCCATCATCTGAGCAGGAAGGGGGCTCCAGGAAGGGAGGCAGCAGGGTCACACCAGGAGGCTCTGACTGCAATTGGATGGCACTGTTCCTGGGCACCCTCAAGCCTGGCCCTCTGACAGAACCCTGTCCCCCACTCTCTGAAGGAGAGTGTGGAGCTTGTGCTGCTGAATCCTGCAAACCAGCCATTTCCAGGAACTGAAACTGAAAGCCGCTCTGGCAGCAGGCCCCTCCCCTCGGGGTTGGCAGGCAGGGCTCCTGCCTACAAGTGAGGAGTGGATCCCAGTCCAGAGTGGAGCCTGGTCCAGAGTGGAGCAGGGTCTGAGAGGAGCAGGGTACAGAGTGGAGCAGGAGCAGGGTACAGAGTGGAGCAGGGTCTGAGAGGAGCAGGGTCTGAGAGGAGCAGGGTACAGAGTGGAGCAGGGTCTGAGAGGAGCAGGGTCTGAGAGGAGCAGGGTACAGAGTGGAGCAGGGTCTGAGAGGAGCAGGGTACAGAGTGGAGCAGGGTCTGAGAGGAAGCCCAGGAGCTCAGGCTTCCCTTCAGCTGCTCCCCGCCTCTATCTTTCATCCCAGGAGGACCCCAGCCCTCCACACCTCGACTATCTCCTCCTGAACATCCAGGTCTGGATTCCAGTTGTACAAGGCTTAGAGCAGGTAAGTGAGGGGCTCTTAAGCGCAGCTTGGCCTATAAACCTGCTCAGGACGGGAGAGTCTGGAGTCTGGTGTTCCTCTAAGGGATTGTATGCATCAGGCACCTGCCCTGATCTTCAGGACTGCACAGTACCTTGTGTTTTGACGGAAAAGAGTCTTTCCAACCCACCAGTAGAGAGGCAATGTGCCCCTTTCTGACCTGCATATCCCTGGATTGTGGTTCTTCTGATGAGGCCTAGTTTAGAGAAAGCAGGTGTATTATCTTAACCACTCTACTGATGCTCCCTTTGGGATCAGAGTCCAAGATCAGAACTTCCCACTGGCAATATTGGGATGTCCTGGGATTATGTCAAGTGCATGTGTACTTCATGTGGAATACCCAGGGTCTAAGGAGTCCTGGCTTGGAGGCTAGCTTCTTAAGTGAACTTTTTGTCTAACTGAGTTAGGTGTTTTTTTAATTTGCATTGGAGAAGCTGGCTGTTCACCAGGGTGCTAGCTTTCATCTTTAGTCTTTCAGAGAATATAACAAAATATAGTTTGACAGAACACAGTGATGTAGAGCAGACCAAAGTACAGCCACATAAACTGTGTATATGACCTTCTCCTGAGGTGTGAGAGTGTGAGGCTTGTGTGTGTGCGCACACATGTGAGTGTGCTTGCTATTGTCTTTCTTTCTTTCTTTCTTTCTTTCTTTCTTTCTTCCTTCCTTCCTTCCTCCCTCCCTCCCTTCCTTCCTTCCTTCCTTCCTTCCTTCTTTCCTTCCTTTCTCTCTCTCTCTCTCTCTCTTTCTCTCTCTCTCTCAGTTCACAGAGGCTTTTTATTTATGTTATTTTACACTTCTAGAAAAAGAATCCCAGTATTTTCCCTCCTGTGTGTTTTCGTCTTGCTTCTTTATGGTCTGTGAAGGCTGAGGTTGTTAGCACAATGAAGCCAAGCTGACCGGATGGGAGCAGATAGTTTGGCCGTTTTTTCTAGGCCTTTGAGTTGTACATCAAATCTAGGGTTGATTACTCCACACTTGTTCACAACAATTTTCCCAGCTCTGTGATCATCAGTGATTTAAAATTTACCAGTGTGACCATGCTTCATCCTCACTGTAGGAACCCAACGATGACTTGGAGCAGGGCCTGGCGTTTGCCTCTCCTCTCAGTATTGTTGATGCTCTTGAGAGCCTCTCCTGGGACATTCATGGGCGTGGTGTTGGCTTGGAAACATGGCACAAAGACCTCCATATTTATTTCTAACAATATATCTCTCCATCTGTACTCAGGTGTTGTAATATCATTTTTCTAATAGGTTCTGAAGAAGATTAATAATCATAAGGCTTGTGAGAGCCTTGTAAAGTTCAGGCCCACAGACATAGACCTTCATACTGCATAAAGTTGAAAGGAGAAGGAAGAACCCAGACGGAAC